>NW_011494894.1:3098820-3102012 GCF_000754665.1 Bison bison bison
AGGTTATTGATATTTCTCCCAGCAATCTTGATTCCAGCTTGTGCTTCTTCCAGTCCAGCATTTCTCATGATGTACTCTGCATAGAAGTTAAATAAGCAGGGTGACAATATACAGCCTTGACGAACTCCTTTTCCTATTTGGAACCAGTCTGTTGTTCCATGTCCAGTTCTAACTGTTGCTTCTTGACCTGCATACAGGTTTCTCAAGAGGCAGGTCAGGTGGTCTGATATTCCCATCTCTTTCAGAATTTTCCACAGTGTATTGTGATCCATACAGTCAAAGGCTTTGGCATAGTCAATAAAACAGAAATAGATGTTTTTCTGGAACTCTCTTGCTTTTTCCATGATCCAGCGGATGCTGGCAATTTGATCTTATCACTTTAGCCAATGCTTTTCCTAATGAAATCTCTTATATTCTAACACTTCAACTATCAGATTGAAGTGAAAGTGAAAGTTGCTCAGTCATGTCTGACTCTTTGCGACCGCATGGACTGTCCATGGAGTTCTCTAGGCCAGAATACTAGAGTGGGTAGCCTCTCCCTTCTCCAGGGGATCTTCCCAACCAGGGATCAAACCTAGGTCTCCGGCATTGCAAGGAGATCCTTTACCAGCTGAGCCACAAGGGAAGCCCCAAAGTACTAGAGTGGGTAGCCCATCCCTTCTCCAGCGGATTAAGCCATTGCTAATTGAGTAACCCTGAGACTCTTTTGCTTGAAGGAGTGTTATGAACTGCCAGGGAGATGCAGTTTTGCATATCAGTTTGTAGCAGCTCAACTCTTATTGACCTTTGACTCTTTCTGGTCCTTGAATTAAACATAAAGATAAAACTTGTGACTCATCTTGATTTTAAATTTTGGATGCTACTAGGAGCAAATTTTAAAATAAACATTGCATTTTAATTTGCTTATTTTTCTGAAGTGGCTGAATCGAACATTTCAGATTTTAGAACCCATAATTCATTTCTCTGTGGTTCAAACAGAAAAATGAGCAGGGGGAAAAAAAGTCTTTGTTATTTTCGCTCTCTGTATTATCTAACATGTCCAGTGAGATCATTTTGAAAAGGTTAACGGACTTGGAAATTTACAGGATGTTCTTAGTTTCATGTCCTATTCAGTTCTCCCAGGAGAGGATCAGGAAGCCACTGCCCCTGTTAGCCATCAGTATATCTGACCTGTGGAACCATTCAAGTAAAACTGTACTGAAGGAAAGGGGAAAGAGTAATAAAGGTAAATAATACCTATCTAGAGTTATGGCAAACACAGGAAAAAAATATAATGTGATTCCTGTATATATGATATTTTCAGTAAGATACTATAAATCAGAGAGATACAAACATTAGAGAACAATACAAAATAATATATAATTAAGAGCTCAGTTATGTGGTGTAAGTTGTAAACACTAGAAAGATTCAGAGAAAGCCGACATTGGTGTGGATTTAGAGGAAGTGAGATAGGCAACAGAACGTTCGGAGAGTTTGTCATTGAAGGGAAGTTAGAATTCGTTCAGAAACCAAGAAGAGGGAGGGCATGTTGTCTAGATGAAGCAGCACCCAGCAAAGATGAGGAAGTGACAAAGGATTTCTTGCCCAGTAGGAATTGGCTGGATGAAAGTGTGATAGAGAAGATCCATAATATGGGCAGAGAATTGAAGAAAAGGTTTTCATGGTGATGGAACCATTAACCCACCAAAATAGTTGTTTGTGTTGGAAACAATTTTTTCCTAACTGCAAATTTTGTAAAATATATCTGACGCTGGAGGGGGTAAGAACAAGTAATTCAGCAGTTCTGGTGGGCTGCATCCTGGCTTAGGCCCTCACCTGGCTCTGTGATCTTGGGAAGATTCCTTGATTTGTTGAGCTTCGGAAATCCCTGTAGCCTGCCCTCTGTCTGCTTATCTTGCTGTGCTTCCTATTTTCCAATATACACATAGGAAAAGTTGATTTCTGCCTTGGCCCATAAACCTCATTCTTTATGTCTTTTATCTAGGTTAAACTTTTTAATTAAAAAAAAAATCCTCCCTATTTATCGCATGTTGATGAATCCTGGAGGCCTTTGCAGGTTATATGAGCTCCCTCTTTTCTGGTCTCTTGTTTTGAATCTATAGCATACCCCATTCAGTCCCTACTCATAAAGTCTCTCGTACTATATATGTATTTCCCTAGTGGCTCAGTTGATAAAAGAATCTGCCTGCAATGCAGGAGACCTGGGTTCGATCCCTGGGTTGGGAAGTACCCTGGAGAAGGAAATGGCAACCCATCCCAGTACTCTTGCCTGGAGAATTCCAAGGACAGAGAAGCCTAGTGGGCTACAGTCCGTGGGATCACAAAGAGTTGGACACGATTGTGCGACTAACTTTCTTCTTTCTTTCTATTATGTGATATAGGTGTGTGTGTGTTTGTGTGTCTCACACTTGGTTACATGGTTTTTATAGCTATAACTTTGACATAATACTGAACTCAAAAGAGATGCTCATTGTGCATGTGTCAGTTAATAGGTTAATATTCTGAATTCTTGGTTACTTACTTTGACATTCTTAAGGATTGTTTGGGAAATAGTTACACAGCTGTGTTTTTCTTCCTAAAACTTTCCTTTCATTAGTAGAACCCTCGAACACTATCTTAACATTTTAATTATATATTAATGTTCACTCCTTATATAGTGCACTTTAAGAATTGTCATATATTAAAGTAATTGTTATCACATTCTCTAAAATTGTATTATCTCTATAAATGCCTATTCTTAGGCATTTATCAATATATTAAAAAAATCAAGTTTTTGCTACTAAAACTATCATTATGTAGATGATTATGATCATCTTAGAATTGAGATATAAAACATCTTTATGGAAGTTGAGTGGAATAATACATATTCCTCTTTTAATGTATAATTTTAAAAGATCTACAATATTTTTTGGTCAGTCAGTTCAGTCGCTCAGTTGTGTTGGACACTTTACAACTCCATGGACTGCAGCACCCCACACTTCCCTGTCCATCACCAACTCCCAGAGCTTGCTCAAACTCACGTCCATTGAATTGGTGATGCCATCCAACCATCTCATCCTCTGTCATCCCCTTCTGCTCCTGCCTTCAGTCTTTCCCAGCATCAGAGTCTTCCAAAGAGTCAGCTCTTCACATCAGGTGGCCAAAGTATTGGAGCTTCAGCTTCAGTGTCAGTCCTTCCAATGAATATTCAGG
>NW_011494894.1:3102112-3140259 GCF_000754665.1 Bison bison bison
TTTAGGACTGACTGGTTTGATTTCCTTGTAGTCCAAGGGACTCTCAAGAGTCTTCTCCAACACCACAGTTCAAAAGCATCAATTCTTCAGCGCTCAGCTTTCCTTATTGTCCAACTCTCACATCCATACATGACTACTGGAAAAGCCATAGCTTTGACTAGACAAACCTTTGTCCACAAAGTAATGTCTCTGCTTTTTCATATGCTGTCTAGGTTGGTCATAACTTTTCTTCTAAGGAGCAAGCGTCTTTTAATTTCATGGCAGCACTTACCATCTGCAGTGATTTTTGAGCCCAAGAAAATAAAGGCTGTCACTGTTTCCATTGTTTCCCCATATATTTGCCAAAAAGTGATGGGACCAGATGCCATGGTCTTAGTTTTAACCAACTGTTTGACTCTCCTCTTTCACTTTCATCAAGAGGCTGTTTAGTTCTTCTTCACTTTCTGCCGTAAGGGTGGTGTCATCTGCATATCTGAGGTTATTGATATTTCTCCCGGCAATCTTGATTCCAGCTTGTGCTTCATCCAGTCTGGCATTTCTCATGATGTACTCTGCATATAAGTTAAATAAGCAGGATAACAGTATATAGCCTTTATGTACTCCTTTTCCAATTTGGAACCAGTCTATTGTTCCATGTCCAGTTCTAACTGTTGCTTCTTGACCTGCATACAAATTTCTCAGGAGGCAGGTAAGGTGGTCTCATATTTCCACAGGTCTCGTATTTCCAAAGTTGGTTGTGATCCACACAGTCAAAGGCTTTGGCATAGTCAACAAAGCAGAAGTAGATGTTTTTCTGGAATTCTCTTGCTTTTTCTGTGATCCAGCAGATGTTGGCCATTTGATCTCTGGTTCCTCTGTCTTTTCTAAATCCATCTTGAGTATCTGGATGTTCTTGGCTCATGTACTGTTGAAGCCTGGCTTGGAGATTTTGAACATTACTTTCCTAGCATGTGAGATGAATGCAATTGTGCGGTAGTTTAAACATTCTTTGGCATTTCCTTTCTTTGGGATTGGAATTAACACTGATCTTTTCCAGCCCTGTGGCCCCTGCTGAGTTTTCCAAATTTGCTGGCATATTGAGTGCAGCACTTTCACAGCATCATCTTTTAGGACTTGAATAGCTCAATTGGAATTCCATCACCTCCACTAGCTTTGTTCATAATGATGCTTCCTAAGGCCCACTTGACTTTGGACTCCAGGATGTCTGACTTTAGGTGAGTGATCACACCATCATGGTTATCTGGATCATTAAGATCTTTTTTGTATAGTTCTTCTGTGTATTCTTGCTACCTCTTCTCAATATCTTCTGCTTTTGTTAGGTCCATACAATTTCTGTCCTTTATTGTGCCCATCTTTGTGTGAAATGTTCCCTTGGTATCTCTAATTTTCTTGAAGAGATCTCTAGTCTTTCTCATTCTATTGTTTTCCTCTATTTCTTTGCACTGATCGCTGAGGAAGGTTTTCCAGTCTCTCCTTGCTCTTCTTTGGAACTCTGCCTTCAGATGGGTATATCTTTCCTTTTCTCCTTTGCCTTTTGCTTCACTTCTTTTCTCAGCTATTTGTAAGGCTTCCTCAGACAACCACTTTTTTTGGTTTTGTAGCCACCTCATGCAAAGAGTTGACTCATTGGAAAAGACTCTGATGCTGGGAGGGATTGGCGGCAAGAGGAGAAAGTGATGACAGAGGATGAGATGGCTGGATGGCATCACTGACTTGATGGATGTGAGTCTGAGTGAACTCTGGGAGTTGATGATGGACAGGGAGGCCTGGCGTGCTGCGATTCATGGGGTCGCTAAGAGTTGGACACGACTGAGCGACTGAACTGAGCTGAAAAGCAGCTAAATTAAAATAATTTGCTAAATAATGATTTGCTAAACTCTTAAGAAACTTATTAGAATAAATGTTGAAAATTATACCCAAATTATTAATGTAGTTTTAATGTCAAAGCAAATGGATGCATTTTCTTCATGTAGCATTTTACTCTCCAAATTTTGTCTATATTGGTGTATGCCAGCATGCTGGGTGCTGCTGCTGCTGCTAAGTCACTTTAGTCATGTCCGACTCTGTGTGACCCCATAGATGGCAGCCCACCAGGCTCCCCCGTCCCTGGGATTCTCCAGGCAAGAACACTGGAGTGGGTTGCCAGTTCCTTCTCCAATGCATGAAAGTGAAAAGTGAAAGTGAAGTCACTCAGTTGTCTCTGACTCTTAGCGACCTCATGGACTGCAGCCCTAGACCAGGCTCCTCTGTCCATGGGATTTTCCCGGCAAGAGTACCGGAGTGGGGTGCCATTGCCTCACCTCAGTTAATGTCTAACTCTTTGTGACCCCGTGGACTGTAACCCACCTATCCATGGGACTCTCTAGGCAACAGTACTGGAATGGGTTGCCATGCCCTCCTCCAGGGGCCCTTCCAGACCGAGGGTTCAAACCTGTGTCTCTTATGTCTTTTGCATTGACAGGCAGGTTCTTTACCACTAGAGCCACCTGGGAAGCCCATCTATATTAGTATGTTTTTATAAATGACTCAAGCGAAAATAAACCTCTTCTGTTAAAAAAGATTATACTGCTTGTGTTTTCTTGGGAAAAAACCCAACCCTTTCACATGCTTCTTCAAATTGTACAAGTTATCAGGCTGAGATAGCACAGTAAATCAACCAAAAAAAAATTTAGTTATTTTTTTGAGAAAGTGATCCATGTATATTACTTAGATAAGTTAAATAAATTATGAATAACTAATGCATGGGTGTGGTTCATAATTTAGATGACTCAAAGAGAGATACAATATAAAACAAATTTGGTACTTATCCTTCTTTACCAGTAACCCAATTTTCTATCTGAGTCATCTGCAATCAGTTTTATTATATGTCCTTCTAGAGAGAAAGTCTATATTTACAGATATATAATTATATACATATTCTTCTCTTCATAGTATACAATACGGTTTTTCTTTTTTTAAACACAGAATTTATATTGGAGATTGTACAGTTTCAATGTGGTGGTTGTGGTGGCTATTTTTTGATGTGTTTTATATATATATGTCTTGAGCCTGGTGGACTACAGTCCATGGGGTCACAAATAAGTTGGACACGACTGAGCATGCACACACATACACACACATAAACACACATATGTACCAAGGTGTATTTACCCAGTCTGCATCAATGGGTTGTCTGCAGCCTTAAACACTCTCTTGTTCTTGCTGAGCGAATAGCTTTGCACTTGCAACGTTGAGTACATGTTGGAGCACTTCTGGAGGACTTATTTGTAGATGTCGAGTTCTTAGGACAAAGGAACCATGCTTTTTAGCATTTGGTAGACGCTGACAGACTAAAAATGCAAAGTAGCGCTAGTTTCACACCAGTGAAGAGATAAGGGGCTGTTTATCCCTACCCTTACCAAAAAGTATCAGACTTTTTGATTTTTGGAATTCTGTTTAATAAGGTGATACATAAGAAAATGCCAGGTATCTTATAGTTTTATTTAGAATTTCTTTTATTATGCGTGAAGTTCAATATCTTTTAAAATGTTGACAGCCATTTCTGTTATACTGTGAATCATCTATATCTTCTGATCATTTTTTTCTGTTGATCTGTTGGTCTTAATAGGAATTCATTATATATTAATGGTTAATGACATATTGCTGTAAATATTTGTTTCTGTTTTTTGCAATGAAGACATTTATTTTCTCTATGTGTTTGAAATTGTTAGTCTTTTCTCTTTGTCTTTTGGATCTTGTGTCATAGTTCAGTTCAGTTCAGTGGCTCAGTTGTGTCTGACTGTTTGCGATCCCATGGACCGCAGCACGCCAGGCCACCCTGTCCGTCACCAACTCCCGGAGCTTGCTCAAACTCATGTCCATTGAGTTGGGGATGCCATCCAACCATCTCATCCTCTATCATCCCCTTCTCCTCCTGCCTTCAGTCTTTCTCAGCATCAGGGTCTTTTGCAATGAATTAGTTCTTCACATCTGTTGGCCGAACTTAGAAAGGCCTTTTATACCTTAAGATGAAAGAAAAAATATTTTTTTCCCTTGGTATTTGCTAATGGTTTATGGTTTTCTTTTCTACTTATTTAAAAAATGTTTTAAATCCTTGCTCCATCCGATATTTACTTGGATATAAAGAATAAAATGGCTTTGCAGGTGGCTCAGTGGTGAAGAATCTGCCTGCTGATTTAGGAGCTGTAGGAGAAGTGGGTTCCATCCCTGGGTCAGGAATATTCCCTGGAGGAGGAAATGGCAAACCACTCCAGTATTCGTGTCTGAAAAATCCTCTGGACAGAGGAGCCTGGCAGGCTACAGTCCATGGGGTCACAGAATCAGACATGACTGAGCATGAGCAAAGAATGGAAGAGGAATGAAGTAGTTTTCCCTATATGGCTCCCCTGTTGATACAGCAGTATTTATTGAATAATAAATGTATCCAGTAATCAATCATTGTTTTCGGGAATAGAATGACACAAAGACCGCAGTGAATTTGGCCCTATTTCTGGATCCTTTGTTCTGATCCACTGATTATTGTACCTTTAAAATAGACTTCAATGTCTGGTGGGCCTACTGTGTCTAGTCATCATTTCTCTTTAAATTTTTTCAGAATTTTTTTTGTTTTTTTCCTCCCCATGGGAACTTTGGAATCAGCTTGCTTATATAAAAAATAACTCCCATTTTGTTTTATAAATAGTTGCAATGCTAATAAACATTTATTTAAGGAAAACTGGCATCTTGGTAACAATGAATTTTCCTATCTAATAATAGCATTGTATGTTTTCCCACTTACCAAGGTCTAATGTATCTCTCAGTCATATTTAAAATATTTCTGCATAGAAAGTTTGCATACTTGGACTAAGTTTATTTTTAGATATTTGATATTTTTGATACTGTTTTGAGTGTCTTCTCCTCTAGTGTGTGCCTAGTGGTTTTGCCTATTGTTTGAATTAATTTTGAACTCCATCCTCTTTCTGAATTCTTATATTTTTGCAGTATGATAGTTTTCTAGTGAATTCTCTTGGATTTTCCAGGTTTATAATGATCTCATCTTGAAAAAAATATACATGTTACTGATCTCTGGTGACTTTGGCCTGAATCGGCTTGAAGCAAGGTTCTCGGCCAGAGGTCAAGGTCGGGCAGAGGCAGGGAGAGCAGTGAGCCACCTGACCACCAGGGGCCATGGTCAGTGGCGAGCCCCCGGCCTGTGAGCTGTATAGAAATGGGTTTCCACAGAGAGATGGAAAGTAGTGAAACAAGAAAGTGTTTATTAGGAGGAAAAGAGTATGTATGCATAGACACATGGGTAGGCTCAGAGAGAGTCATGCCCTTATGACACTTTGAATCACATTTATGGGGCTTTTCTTCTGGTTTCCTTTGGCCAGTCATCTTGCTTTGCCTGATTGTGAGTCCGTATTTGGTTTATCTCAGGGTCCTCCCATATGTGCACACGTATCTCTTAGCCAAGATGGATTCTAGTGATGAGGCCTATGGGTAGTCCACCTCACTTACTATGAGGTGACGCCCTTTTCCTTTTGACCTCCAAGGAGCCCTTCTGGGCATGTGTAGTCAGGGAGCCTGACTTCTTTCTTTCTTTTGGTTAATTGCCTTGCTTAGTAGGTTGAGAACTCTGCTAGTCAGTTGTGGCGATAGTTAACAAGCCAAGACTTATCCTTAATCTAATGAAAATTGTTGTTGTTGTTCAGTAGCTAAGTCATGTGCGACTCTGTGACCCCGTGGACTACAACTCACCAGGCTTCTCAGTTGTTCACCATCTCCTCGAGTTTGTTCAAATTCATGTCCATTGTTTTGATGATGCCATTCAACCATCTCATCCTCTGTCGCCCCCTTCTCCTGCCCTCAGTCTTTCCCAGCATCAGGGTCTTTTCCAAATGAGTTGACTGTTCGTATCAGAGAATAAAAATTATCTTACTGCTTTTGACTCTTCTAGAAAGCAATTCATTTCATCTATGTTTTCTTATTGTTTGCACATAACTGAGAAGTCTGCTTTGATTTGTGTTGCCATTTTTGTGATTTCTTTCTCTTATCTTTATTAATTTACTATTTATATGCAAAGAGCCACCTCCTAAAACTGAAAGTTCAAGTTTACTGGAAATAGGCAGCTGCTGGGCTGGCTTTTATATTCATGACTTTATTTATGGCATCTGGAGATTTGTTACTTTCTTACAAGCTCAGCAATGCATTTAAAAGTGTTTAAACTCTCTTATCTAGCATTTCCAGATGTTTTATGGCCCGTGGCTTTCAATCTCCTATATGCTGTTAATGGAAATCCTATGTGTTTTTAAAAGTTACCAGTATTTGTTTTTAGGAAGTGCTTTTCTTCAGCTACTCTTACCCCTTTGTCTCTTACTATATTTCTTTCATTCTTCTTCATTTTTGTTATTATTTCCATTTCATAAATGGTGGATTTTGTTTTGCAAATACAATTTGTTTGCTGAATATACCGGAATTGAAACATAATTAGAGAACCACAGAAAGTACAATGCTTCATTTGCTACCTATTGTAAATGAATTGAAGTTGTCTTTTGAAAGAATTCAGAAGACATTGGCAGTGAGAACACCAGGTTCTAAGATGCCCAGCATTTAAATGAAACTCTTAACAACCAGTACTTTCTCAAACCGTAAAATATCTGTGGTCTCCCTCATGGCATTTTTCAGGTAGATCTTTGCATCCTTGAACATGTTGGGTCAAGGGCCCACAGGAAGAGTGGGTGAGGAATTGTAATGGGTGATTTTTCCAGTCCCTCCTCGTTCTGACACAAGTGCTCCAACACACTGCCCCGTGGCCTGGCTGTCACCCTAAGTGTCCCTTTGATGGCGTTATTGGTCGGCCTGCCTTGCATTGGGTCTGAATATAATCAGGGCTCATTATTCGTAAAACTGCCTGAACACTCTTGCTCATTTTGTGGGGCTCCTGGGAAACATTTCTGGAGTTAAGTAGGGATGAGGAGAAATGCTAAAGCATTTGTTTTGTAGGATTTTAAATGCTGAGTTCAGTTTTGAATTTTTCTGCTGTATCATTTGTTAAATAGAAAATACACAGAAAGGCTCATATGTAATAGTGCCTATATGGTTTTTAAAAGTGATGCTTTTCATTTATTCATAGGTCACTGTTGAATCTTGAATCATTTTGAACCAAGCAGTGGGCTGGGGCCATGCTATTGGAGGGGCAGGGTATGCTGCGAAATCACCATGTTCAAATAAATATTTAACAGCTTGACAGTCAATGAAAACGTCTTTGACCAAGAAGCATTCAGTATTGTCTGAGGTTCAGTACTGCATATCCATTCTCCCCTGATACGTTTCTCACCCGTAGTTCTGAAGATCATGACCCCTGACCCCCTCTCTTTCTTTTCATCCCATACCCAGCCTGCCCTTCTGTCTGGTACGGTAGAGCACATGGCTTCATCCTTCCCTACTGCAGCCAATTCTAACCTCACTGCCAATCAATCTTCTCCAGTCATTCATTGGTCGTGTCCTGTCTGTCCTCAGAAAACTCCCGTGACTCTTCACGTCTGTTGACTACTGATCACTGCTATTTACTGAGCTTGCACTATACTCCAGTCACTGTGGAAAGCTGTTCCCATACACTTTCTGGCTTAAATATCACAAAAGCTCCAGTGAAGTCTGTTTTCCTGCCGCATCTAGTCCATAGATGATGAAAATGAAACTTACAGTGTCCTTTGTCCACCCTCATGCAACTTCCGAATAGTGGAGCCGGGAATGAGAATTTGCTTGGCTGGCTAAACATTTTGTCCTGGTTTAAAAAAGCCCTTTACAGTCTGCTCCAAATGCAACATAGTGCCTGACACGTAATTGTGACTCAGTAAATATTCGTTGATGAATAAGTGAGTGTCTTTATATGTTTATCTCCATACTGTAGCAACAAAGGTCGGCTCATTGTTCTGCCGACCTGTTGTGTCCTCTAGCTGAGTAACCCTTAATGGCTTAGGTAAGTATGTCACACCCCCCATCTCATGTCCTTTGGAAAGTCCAGTGTTCTCCCTATAGCTCTTATAAATATCTGGAGGTTCTTATTCGTAGTCAGTTTTGATTCTGGGAGTCATATATTCCCCTCTTAAGAAAAAAGAGCCTCTTGAAAGAGGAGGCTTAAAACTGGCTTAAAAGCTGGCTTAAAACTCAACATTCAAAAAACGAAGATCATGGCCTCTGGTCCCATCACTTCATGGCAAATAGATAGAGAAACAACGGAAACTGAGAGACTTTATTTTCTTGGACTCCAAAATCACTGCAGATGGTGATTGCGGCCATGAAATTAAAAGATGCTTGCTCCTTGAAAGAAAAGCTATGACCAACCTAGAGAGCATATTAAAAGACAGAGACACTACTTTGCCGACAAAGGTCTGTATAGTCAATGCCATGGTTTTTTCTAGTAGTCATGTATGGATGTGAGAGTTGAACCATGAGGAAAGCTGAGTGCCAAAGAATTGATGCTTTTGAACTGTGGTGTTGGAGAAGCCTCTTGAGAGTCCCTTGGACTGCAAGGAGATCAAACCAGTCAATCCTAAAGGAAATCAGTCCTGAATATTAATTGGCCACCTGATGCGAAGAGCTGACTCTTTGGAAAAGGGAAAGATTGAAGGCAGGAGGAGAAGGGAATGACAGAGGATGAGATGGTTGGATGGCATCACTGACTCGATGGACATGAGTTTGAGTCAGCTCCGGGAGTTGGTGATGGACAGGGAGGCCTGGCGTGCTGCAGTCCATGGGGTTGCAAAGAGTTGGACACGACAGAGCAACTGAACTGAACTGAAGATTAGTTGTATTTTAAGTTTATATTGTTATTTACTACTATGTATTGTTAGTCAGTTTCTCATTTTATAAAGCACTTGATTAGTTGGTAACATCTTCAATGAAATGTATAATCTATATTTCCTTGAATCACTAACATAGTACCTTGGTCATATTCATGATTACTTGACTAGTGCTGGTTTTACCCTCTGGCCTCCAGCTCCATGATGGCAGGAGTCTTGTCTATTTTTGCTAAATATGGAATCCTTAGAGCTGAATGCAGGAAGACTCTATAACAAGTGCTCAAAAAAATAATATTCATATTCATTTTGCATTCTAAGGTACTAGAAAAATGTACTGACTTTTGAAACAGACTTTGCATTTGCCCCTTAATAACAACATGATCTTACACAAATTAATTAACCTTTCTGAACTCAGCTTCCTCATTTGTAAAATGAAATAATAATTGCTACCCACACAGGGTTGTTGTAAACGCTTTGCTCTTAGGGTGAGCATAATAAATGGCTTGGTTGAAATGAAAGTAGAATACAAATGAACTGTTACTGAGATTTATGTCGTGATCCAGAAAGTTCATTACAGAATAACATAAAAGTGCATTCCTTCTTGAAAAGTCCTAGAACACCATAAATCAAAGAATTATGGGTCACATCCTAGGACTCTAAAATATCATCTATACAGCTTTCTGCCTTACTGCTCTCTAATCCAGCATTTCCCAATGGGCTGGCCAAATATGATCGATGTTTAAGATGTTTATAGATGTTCTGTGCAAAAAAAGTTTTGTAGCAAAAACAAAATTTACAAGCACTAGATTAAAAATACTTAAGTGTTCTCTACTGCAGGTCTTCTCGTACCTTTTGATATGCCTTGAATATGGTGTAACTTGTAGCATTTTCTATCTTACTGTTATTATTTGCTTACATGCTGTAGGATTGATTACTAAGTGTGTTTCTAAGACTATCCTTGAGAAAAATTTAGGTTGATTAGGTTCTAGTCTTGTGTCAAAGTGCTGTAACCTATTCCAATGAACAGAATGTTCTTTAAAACAGGGATTAGAATACATTTATGAATAAGTGAGATAGGTGTTATTAGAAATCAGTGCTTTGTGATAATGACAGTTACTAAAATAATAATTGACTAACCAGTGTGATGCTTGGATAATGAAGCAAATAAAGTCAGATTTTAAATTTTTCCTATTTTCCCTGCAACCTCAAGCCTCAAACCACCGTTTCTCCCACCAAGTGTGGAAGTTTTAATTGGTATGCTGGAGAGAAACTGACAACTTGTTTTCATTCTAAATGCATGCCTCTTGGAAGAAAAATTTAAGCATAACAGGATCCTTTAGGTGGAACTAGATATAAATAAATCAGACTATATCATCCTTCATTGCGTAGCTGAGAGATTTTATTTTTCACTCTTTACAGAGGTCAGAAAATGACAAAATTCCTATTCATTAGAGATCGTATGTTGCAAGTTGAGGCCTGGTTGCCATTTTTAAAGTTTTGAGATTCTTTTCTGAATCTGAGAAGTTGCTTCTATTTTTACATTGTGTTATGGCTGTGATTATCTTCTATTGGAAGCATTTTTAAGGTTTTTGTTTTTTTGTAGATACTGTCCTAAATAAACATCATTTATTATTGAAGTTTACTTTTTAATGACCTCCAAGAGCTGATGTTGAAAAGTTGAGCTGTCCCCAAAATGGCTTGCTTGGATTCTTCATGTGATAATCTGAGATAGTGGGAACAGTGTTCTGCTGCTGCCTCTGCTGCTGCTAAGTCGCTTCAGTCGTGTCCGACTCTATGCGACCCCATAGACGGCAGCCTACCAGGCTCCCCTGTCCCTGGGATTCTCCAGGCAAGAACAATGGAGTGGGTTGCCAGTTCCTTCTCCAATGCATGAAAGTGAAAAGTGAAAGTGAAGTCACTCAGTCGTCTCTGACTCTTAGCGACCCCATGGACTGCAGCCTGGACCAGGCTCCTCTGTCCATGGGATTTTCCAGGCAAGAGTACTGAAGTGGGTTGCCATTGCCTTCTCTCTAATACCCTTTTTTCCCCCCTTATATTTTTTTCTTTCACTTTCTTTTTAAGCAAAAATTTCTCAACTTTGCAATGGACTTTTCTTTCCTTAGGCAGAAACCAGCAATTAAGTTTTCTCTTTTATGAACTAGGCCTTGGGAGAGCAAGAACTGAGGATTTTCTGACACTGTTCACACAGTTTTCAATTATGTATGTACTTTAGAAAGGCAATATTCTATATCATAGGAAGATCTACAAGATATTTTTTCAATTTTCACATTAACTTACCAAGTAGGCAATTCAAAGGAAAAATTTTGTTCTGAAGACCTAATTTTTCTATCCAGAGGGCTTACTATTTATCAGACTATAAAATAATGATCTAATCATCACAGCAATTTTATAGATGGAAGAGCAGAAGAGCCAGGATGTCACCGAGGCCACAGCTCTTGAAGCCTGGCTCCTCTTCACCTCCTTCTAATTGACCAAGCCAGGTGTTCCAACAGAGTCCAGGCGGATTATTGGGGAAGAGACGCTATGCCTCCCACTCCATCCCCCTCCAGCCTGCTCTCTCCTTACCCCTTTTCTTGACCCTCAACTCCTGCCTATAAATTGGGAGTGTACCTCCACTGCTGTGCTTAGTTGCTCAGTCGTGTCCGACTCTCTGTGACCCCATGGACTGCAGCCCACCAGGCTCCTCTGTCCATGGGGATTCTCCAGGCAAGAATACTGGAGTGGGTTGCCATGCCCTCCTCCAGGTGATCTTCCCAACAGGGCTCAAACCCAGGTCTCCTGTATTGCAGGCGAATTCTTTACCATTTGAGCCACCAGGGAAGCCCATACCTCTGTTAGTATTGCAAATAAATACCTAAGTAGTGAGTAGAGGTAAAATGTGAAATTGAGGATGGGGCAGAAAAGTGACGCCTGTCTGTATTCCTTCCCAGCTCAGCCAGCCGTAAATACCTGGTTAATGGTGTAAACCCAGAGTAGCAAATGGCCCTGCCTCCCAGGGGAGCTTTGCCAGTGACCTAGGAGGAGGGACTGAATAAGAAGTAAAAACTAAATCAAATCAAGTAAAGTAAAATTTGCACCATTAAACATTTCTTTAAGAAATTGAGTGAATATCCAGAGTTGGTGATAGGTTGCAGTGCAAATGAGTTTCCTCTACGTGACCCCAGTCATGAGCAGTGGGAGGATTATGGCTGGGGCCATTATTTTGGCAGCCTGGGAACCTCTTGAGAATAGGAGTAGTGAGGGAAGGTGGTGGCATTCATGCCATTTATATGCCCGTGAGAGAGGCCCTGGGTGCCTTTGACCTGGGCCTGATACTAGGTATCAGCGAACTTAGAAGTGGCTCTTGTTAACTCTAATGTTGATCTTTTTGTACCCTCTGATCACTTTATTTTGGGGAGATTTGGGTCACAAAGACTGATGTTCATGAATCTGAGAGAAATTCAGGATAGTAAAAAATTCATACTCTCAATATGCCTGTGAGTACTTATGGGCTCTTTGATCTAATAAGTCTTCCTGTATTTAGGAATGAAAGAACAAGATTCTGTTTATTTTCATATTCTTATTTCTGTTTTCAGCATATGTCATATTTTCATTTTCTTATGTTTTATACTCCACTTTGACAGTTGAAAATTTTCCTATGAAAGAGCCATACTATTTTATTTGAACATATAGTTAAGTGACTCAAAATCTGCTTCATTTCTGAACCAGGAATTTTTTTTTTGGCTGAAATTCTCTAGTATACCATATTATCTCCTGAAACCCTAAACTAGAGGAGAAAATGTTCTCTCTCTACCAGGAAATGAATTAACTGTCATAATTCTTTTAAAAAGATTTAATAGAATACCTGGTGGACATGTGAAAAATAATTCCCTCTCACTACTGAGAATTATGCCTGGCCAGAGTACACCAAGTTACCATGAAATGGATTCTTAGAAACTTGATTTCTTAATCTATCCATATCTATACAAAACATGCAAATTATTCTGGTTCAGTTATTGACATTTGCTAATAAATAAAGGATACATGTGTATATTTTAACATATGTCCATGTTTTCAGGTTTCAACAGGAGAGAGTTAATTATGCAAATAAATCTAGGTTAACAAAACTGGACTTGGATGAATAATTACAATAATTTGCATTTTTGTTTTTCTAATCAAGAGCATCTCCTCAATTAAAACTTATTTAGGCCACTGACTTTCTTAGTTTATATTTCACAGCAGAGATGAGTTTTTTCAAATGTCACTCTCTAGTCATCTTTTAAAAAGTTCATATGAATCTTTCAGTTCAGTTCAGTTCAGTCGCTCAGTTGTGTCCAACTCTTTGCGACCCCATGAATCGAAGCACGCCAGGCCTCCCTGTCCATCACCAACTCCCAGAGTTCACTCAAACTCACATCCATTGAGTCAGTGATGCCATCTAGCCATCTCATCCTCTGTCGTCCCCTTCTCCTCCTGCCCCCAATCCCTCCCAGCATCAGGGTCTTTTCCAATGAGTCAACTCTTTGCATGAGGTGGCCAAAGTATTGGGGTTTCAGCCTCATCATCAGTCCTTCCAATGAACAAGAGGACTGATTTCCTTTAAGATGGACTGGTTGGATCTCCTTGCAGTCCAAGGGACTCTCAAGAGTCTTCTCCAACACCACCGTTCAAAAGCATCAATTCTTCGGTGCTCAGCTTTCTTCACAGTCCAGCTCTTCTCTACAAATACTATTTGCTTCCTTCAAGTTGGTCTCCTTCCTGTTTCTTAGCCCTGCTATGCTCACCTTTACCCTGAGTTTTTAAAAAATACATTTATATAATCTGGAAGGCCTATTCCAGTCCTGTTTTACCATATTCTGTAAGACCTCATTCAGGGTATCTACACACATTGATATATTTCCTTCTTTAAATCCTTCCAAATTCATGCTACCTAATCAGAATCTTAATATATACTCCCTTGTTCTTCAGATGTTTCTGCCGTGTACTTTTACACAAGTGGTAATGGATATTAGCACCCCACTCCAGTACTCTTGCCTGGAAAATCCCATGGATGAAGGAGCCTGGTAGGCTGCAGTCCATGGGGTCGCTAAGAGTCGGACACGACTGAGCGACTTCACTTTCACGCTTTGGAGAAGGAAATGGCAACCCACTCCAGTGTTCTTGCCTGGAGAATCCCAGGGACGGGGAAGCCTGGTGGGCTGCTTTCTCTGGGGTCACACAGAGTCGTCCATGACTGAAGTGACTTAGCATAGCATATCTCACTGTACATCCTTATTTCTCCAATTATAAACCTCCACAGAGAAAACTCTCTCAGTTTAATTATTTTGTGTTCCTTCATACCTAAAGAAGGGCTCGTATCTGTGAGAGGTGTTTAATAATTTCTTGGGTTGGTTGCAATTTTATGTTTTCCCAGAATAGCTTTTAATTACTCTATGGGCAGGTTAATTCATAGGCTAATTTAGGTAATTTAATAAGCTTCCAATGTTAAAAATGTCATTAGCAAGATATTTCTCTCAATTAAATATAAAGACTATATTTTTAAGGAGTTTTTCCCCCAGTGTTTTGTACTCAGTCACTGAGTGCTAACTGAACGTAAGGCATCCTTCTTATGTGTCCAGGTGGAGAGAATGTGTGTAGTGCTTATTTTTTTAATCATATTTTAAATTCAGCCTGGGGGTTAGTTAACATATAGGATGTATGATAGGATACAAAAAAGACTGCAATTCTCTAAACATTTCCTATTGTATGTCTTTTAAAAAAGTATAATTACATAGTATAGGAAACATGGAAAAGCAGAGCAAGATAAGAATCCCCGTAACATGATTGGTTTCTTCATTGTTAATGCCACGGTGTATTTTGGTCTTTTCAGTACTTTTTCTAGATCAGGAATGAATCTAGAACTTTTATGAGATCCAAACTTTTACATTTTGGAGGACCTTTAAAAATAGGAATACAAAAGTATAGATACAAAATTGAGTTCAAAAGTGAATATTTATGTAGAAAGGCAAAGGAAATCACAGAAATCACGAATTTTATAAACTTGAAAACGACCACAATGTCATACAATCCAGAAAAATAACGAATTATTGTTTAATATTTTGTTTGATTATCCTCCCCCCTGCCACATTTTGGGTCGAGCACTCATTTATTGCTTCTTCATAAGAGAACAATTTTGAAATAACATCTTCTATAGAAATGGGCCTTCCAGGTGGCTCAGTGGTAAAGAATCCTCCTGCCAAGCAGGAGACAAGGGTTTGATCCCTGGGTCAGAAAGATCCCCTGGGGAAGGAAATGGTAACCCACTCCGTTATTCTTGCCTAGAGAATTGTGTGGACAGAGGAGCCTGGTGGGCTGCAGTCCATGAAGTTGCACAGAATCAGACGTGACTTAGTGATTAAACAACAACAACAACATTCTATATAAAATCTAGGAAGGTGTTTCTGTCTAGGCAGTGACTCATTCAGACCCTTCTTGTAGGCGACAAAAATAGGCTCTAAATGCTGTAGAAGATTGTCTAAGGTGTGTGTTTGCCGACCTGGCAGATATGGAAGTATGTCTGGTAGTCTGCAGGCTCATGAACTCCCAGATGATCACTGGGATATAGCCTGTGACCTCCAGTCTAGTGTAGTGACTGAAGCTGTTCCTTTCTTCTTGAACAAAGATATGCCTGACTTCAGAAGGGCGGGTGCAAAGTGGGGGTTGGAACTGAAGTGTGCTGGCTTTGTAAGCAGTCCACCCCTTTTCTTGATACATATTTGAACAAAATAGTATTTGAGTGATGTGATTTTTTTTTTCATTTAGCAATTTTAGCAATCTATTGTGACTTTTTTGCATGCTAACAAATATTTTTTCTAGAACATATTTAATATATGCTTGGTAGCCACCATATAATGAAATGTACTGTCATTTTCTTAGCCAGTCTTTTATTGCTAGATATTTAGGTTTTTCCTAATTTTTAATGTGATTAACAATGTTGCATCTAACATTATTATGCACATATATGATGCCATCTTTCAGAGTAATTTTTTTCTTAGGATAAATTTCTAGAAGTCGCAGGTTTGGGACAAAAGTATGCAGTTTTTTTTTTTTTTTTTTTAAGGCTTTCAAATGTGCATTAAGGCTTAATACATTGTCAAGATATTCTGTGGAAATACTGTAACAGTATATCCTACCAGTAAGTTTATGAGTGGAGAAGACTTTGTAATTCTTGAATGGAGAGCACTATAAATTAAAACTAATAATTAACTCAGCACCCCAGAGAGAGCCATTAAGGAACTGCTTTTAGAGAGAAATATACCAGGCATGTGTGCCTGACACATTTGTCAGAATAAGGCCACAGAGCAGGAGTCTGCATGAACAACTTTGCAAAAGCTTTTTACTGACATAAAAGCCTGTGTTCTGTCATTGAGTTTTATTACTTAGTAGTATGATGTATGATCTGATACTGAAAGAAATCTAAGATGGAATCTTGAAGGTTTGGCTATCTTTGGGAAGCTGAGAGAATTTGGTGCAGTAGGAATTTAAGACCCCTTCAAATTGAGTGTTTGCAGTACAGTATTAATGTTTTTTGATTTTGAAGGATGGTAACAACTGGTGTTTCCTAGTCAGGCATGAATGCATTACTATGGTTTTCTGTCAGTAGATTTGATGGCGTGATTATTTTCTACCTGTTGTATTTAATATAAAATAAGAGGAGGTGGGGGCATATAGCGTAATAAAAATGATAGAATACTGTATTGTTTTTCCATTATTATTAGTGAAAGCCAGGAACAACAAAGAACAAAAGCTCTGTAACATATTGCTAAACAAATAAAACAATTATCTTCAAATAGTGGATAGAACCTTGACACATTACACAGGAAGGATTTAATTTATAAAGCATTTAATTGCTTTGGATATTTAAAATCTCTTAAGAAGCCCAGAATTTAAAATTCATTAAAGCCTTACTGTCTGGGGAAAATACTTCAGTGTGACATGTTATAAATAAGTCAAAGAAATTTAATCAAAAAATCCATTTCAGGTTCCATGAAAACAACTAATGAGTCCTTCTAACAACTGGATGATGTGTCTTTTCTAGGAACTGCATAGTGAAAAACTACAGACATAACATCCCAGCCAAATGTAGTTAAAAAATTGAACTGGAAGAAGGAGAAGTGCCATTTGAATAAATGGGACATGACACTTGCTGCATGTGGGTCTGCAGAGGACACTGCTGGAGGCAGGCAAACAAGGCTCTGGCCAGTTCCAGCTGTAATGTGATTGTGTTTGCTTTCTTGGTCATGTGAGGAGCCCAAGTCAGTACATATATATGTATATATATATAATAGAATCTGGGAAGTACAAAAACTCTGGCGGACATGTGTCCCCAGGTCCCAGTTTTCCAGCCTCTCTAGTACAAGAAGTCATGTTAGAAGGCTAGCTGCTTTCCAATGAGCACATCTGTCACATTGGACATCGGTGATTTAACTTTTATTCACACAGAACATGTGTCATTTCTTGTGTTAGCAGTTGATGCATAATGTGCTGAATTCATCCAATAATCTTATTCAGTCATATTTTGGGAGGGGATACCTACCAGGTGCTTTAGGATCCACAAAGAAAAATATTTAAATTATTTCCATTCTAAAATGGGAAGAGAAGTCCATGAATAATTATAATATGGAATACTATGACTGATGTAAGAGAAGAAATGAGAAATACTCTAAAAAATTCAAAAGAAGAAGAGATTATATGTTTTGGGCAGTAGATTTGTGAGGTATTATGTAAGAGGTGCCATTGGAGATGTGTCGTAACTGATGGATGGAATTTTAGTGGGTAGAGATATAACAGTACAGATGGAGAGCACAGGGTAAGCAAAGGTACAGAACCATAAAAACATGGTGTGTGCTTTGGAGAAGAGAAGGGCATAGCATTCTGTAGAGGCAGAGAGGTAGTGAGCATAATGCCAGAAAGCTCATCCATGGTGAGAGGGTATCAGTTAATTCAGTAGGTGACAGAGGTGAGGTATGTTGGTAGATGACTACTAAGATTTTGAACAGTGAAATGATCAGAGTCCAGACTTAGAATATTCTGGTTTAAATATCTTGGATTGCTTAGAACAGAGGGATGCTGATGCTATACTTCTGCATAACTCTTTAGATAATCCCTTGCCTCTGCCTTTTTTTGGGGGGTCAGATGATTCTAGTCTTGCCCATTTTGTTTACTTCAGTATTCCAAATGCCTACTCCAGTGCCTGGCACAGAGTAGGTTAATTAATTCACTCTTCCCCTAGACTTGACTATACCAGGGGGATTCTACAAAAGATAATCTGGCCTCTGGCCGTACTCTTTTTCTTGTCCTCCAGGCAGTAGCTGCCAGTCTTTTGGCTCATCAGAAATAATCAGCAGTGCCATACCATGATTTCCCTCATTTTTACCCATTATTAGAAGATGTCTGAAACTGTCAGCTTTCAACTAATGAAACCATTGTTAGGTTCCATAGATTTGCTTCTATTTCAGACCATTTACTGTATCTTGCATGGTAGCACTCCAACTTTTCAACTTTTGGGTCCTTTTGGACACTGTGAACAAGTCTCTAATGACTGATTGTCTAATATCTGTGCATGTAAATGCTGTGGAATATGATCATACCAGTGAATCCCATGGGCCCTAGCTTTTGCCTTTACTATAAAGTGATTTGACTGTTCAGAAGGAATGTTCTTTGGTATACTCTTACCATGAGAGTTGAAAAGAGCTGGCAGAGCAGCAGGACTAGGCCAACTGGAGTAGGAGGCATAAGCAACGTGCTTGGCAACTTCCCTGTGTCTTCAGGACTTGCTGGAGCCCAACTATATGAAATACACAGTGACCTGTGTATTTTTTTTTTTTCTTGAAGATGGATATGCCAGAATTTATACCATCCAGATCACATACAGCTCAGATGCCATGGTCATTCATATCTTGCTATAAATTATACACTCTGAAACTGGGTATAATGTTAGGTTGGTACAAATGTAATTGTAGTTTTGGACAGTGAATTTTAAATCAATATAACTAGACTCAAATACACCTTTATTAATTAAAATAAGAACCCTTACAATCAGCATATTTTTACCAACAAGAAATAAGTTTGTTTATTCTTGCAGCATAAAGATCTGTGCTTCAGCATTCAGCGAACTCTTGGAAAGCATTTTCTGCCTCCTGCTGGTTGTGGAAGCATTTTCTCAGCATAAAGTTGTCGAGATGCTTGAAGAAGTGGTAGTTGGTTGGCAAGAGGTCAGGTGAATATGGTGGAAGAGACAAAACTTCGTAGCCCAAATGGTTCAGCTTTTGAAGCGTTGATTATGCAAAGTGTGGTCAGGCATTGTCGTGGAGAAAAACTGGGCTCTTTCTGTTGACCAGTGTCAACTATAGGTGTCAGTTTTCAGTGCATCTCATTGATTGGCTGAGCACACTTCTTCAATGTCATGATTTCACTGGGATTCAGAAAGGTGTAGTGGATCATACGGGCAGCAGACTGCCAACAGTGACTGTGACCATTTTTTGGTGCGAGTTTGACTTTGGGAAGTGCAACTCCAGTACTTCGGCCACCTCATGCAAAGAGTTGACTCATTGGAAAAGACTCTGATGCTGGGAGGGATTGGGGGCAGGAGGAGAAGGGGACAACAGAGGATGAGATGGCTGGATGGTATCACTGACTTGATGGACATGAGTCTGAGTGAACTCTGGGAGTTGGTGGTGGACAGGGAGGCCTGGCGTGCTGCGATTCATAGGGTCGCAAAGAGTCGGACACGACTGAGCGACTGATCTGATCTGATTGGAGCTTCTTGGTCCAACCAGTTAGCAGGTTGTCTCTGGTTGTCATATAAAATCTACTTTTCATTGCATGACACAATCCAGTCAAGAAATTCTTCATTGTTGCTGCGTAGAATAAGAGAAGACGACAAAATGATAATTTTGATTTGGGGTCAAATCACAAGGCACCCACTTACCAAGCTTTTTCACCTTTCCAATTTGCTTCAAATGCCGAATGACCATAGAATGGTCAATGTTGAGTTCTTCGACAGCTTCTCATGTAGTTGTAAGAGGATCGGCTTCTTGATGATTGCTCTCAGTTGGTCGTTGTCAACTTCCAGAGGCTGGCAACTATACTCCTCATCTTCAAGGCTCTCATTTCCTTTGCAAAAATTCTTGAACCACCAGTGCCCTGTATGTTTGTTAGCAGTTCCTGGGCCAAATATGTTGTTGATGTTGCAAGTTGTCTCCACTGCTTTATGACCCATTTTGAACTTGAATAAGAAAATCGCAGATAAGGTATGCAGATGACAACACTCTTATGGCAAAAAGCGAAGAGGAACTAAAGAGCTTCTTGATGAAGATGAAAGAGGAGAGTGAAAAAGCTGGCTTAAAACTCAACATTCAAAAAACGAAGATCATGGCATCCAGTCTCCCATCACTTCATGGCAAATAGATGGGGAAACAATGGAAACAGTGACAGACTTTATTTTCTTGGGCTCTAAAATCACTGCAGATGGTGATTGCAGCCATGAAACTAAAAAAATGCTTGCTCCTTGGAAGAAAAGCTATGACAAACCTAGACAGCATATTAAAAAACAGAGACATCTCTTTGCCAACAAAGGTCCATCTAGTCAAAGCTATGTTTTTTCCAGTAGTCATGTATGGATGAGAGAGTTGGACTATAAAGAAGGCTGAGTCCCAAAGAATTGATGCTTTTGAAGTATGGTGTTGGAGAAGACTCTTGAGAGTCCCTTGGACTGCAAGGAGATCCAACCAGCGCATCCTAAAGGAGATCAGTCCTGGGTGTTCATTGGAAGGACTGATGTTGAAGCTGAAGTTCCAATACTTTGGCCACCTGTTTCGAAGAACTGACTCATTGGAAAAGACCCTGATGCTGGGAAAGATTGAGGGCACGAGGAGAAGGGGATGACAGAGGATGAGATAGCTGGATGGCATCACCAACTCAATGGACATGTGTTTGAGCAAACTCCAGGAGATGGTTATGGACAGCGAGGCCTGGCGTGCTGCAGTCCACAGGGTCGCAGAGAGTAGGACACAACTGAATGACTGAACAACAAGAACAAATTAATTTGCTCATTTGCTTTTTGTCTGATATCATTTCTGTAGCTTAAAATTATTATAAAATACAGAACAAGTAACGTCATTCACAAGGAAATATAAAGCAAGAAATGAACATTAAAATGATGTATAACTTAACTACTTTTATTTAAGAATGTATTTTAATATCAAAAGGCAGAGTTCAACAATATGGAACCACAATTATTTTTACGCCAACCTAATAGCAAGGTGTAGCTTCTAAAAAGGGCCTTCTATCAGTGGGTCGAGGAAAACCTCTTTGTTTGTTTGTTTAATATTGGACTTACAAGGACATATTTGTATGTTGAGAAGGAAAATCCACTTGCCTTGCTTTGTTAGTGTAGCTGGATTCAAGTGCAGCTTGCCCGTTATTGGCTTCCCTTTTCCTATTCTGCATGTCCCCAAAGAGGGGAAGAGGATAGATTTCACTGTTTTTAGTACTGATAAAGATTGATTATTATGTAGTTATCATTGAAAACAAAATCCCATTGTCATCTGATTAATAGGCACCTTGTGATCACTGATTTGAACTATTCTACATTTAATATTCTGTGTAAAATGTAGACCTTTTATATATAGTTGAAAATCCCTGTATAATAAGAGAACTTTTTTCTAGGTGATATGGTCAGTCAGTCATTTCAATGATGAGTTATATGGGTCTTTCTATAGTCCCAAGAGGAGCAATACAATTTAGTAATGAGAATACAGACTTTGGTACCAGTCAGACCTAATTTCAAGTTCTAGTTCTGCCTCTTCCTAATTTTGTATCTATTTTGAAAATAATAAATATGGATCTTAGCCAAACTAAAAAAAGATAAAGAGGACTTTCCTTTGGAACTCAAGGGGCCTCCTCTCTGATTGTCCTAGAGGAGTTTGTTACAGTCTCCATACAACAACTTGATCTACCTAAGACCCTTTGAGTTCTCTGACATCTTTGGGTCATAACGTTGATGGCACAAGTTCCGACTCTACTGGCTGGTTCTACTATCGAACCAGCAGAAAACATTATCTTGTTATTGACCTCACTCAAGGCCAGCGGTTGATAGGTCACTTAGTAAATGTATCAGAGCATCTTCTCCAAGTGTGACTTGTTTGCCTTTCACATGGAAAGAGGCATACAGTATATTGTGCCTCTCCTTCTTGTTGGTGGGGTGAAGAATTTTTTTCTTGAGAGGAGATATTCAGTCACTTGAAACCACTGTATGCTGACTTGTCTTCATTACTGAGTTGTCAAGCCTCTTTATTTCTCTAGGATCTAGCCTCTGCTGTCTAGCACATGCATCTGTTTCTGAGGTATCAAGAGTATATGCCTTGGGCTAGTGAACCAGTCTAGAGAGCTTTCCAGTTCCTGAAAAGGTCTATTTCAGCTATTGGGTTGGAAACTGGGGAAATAACTGCAAAATGTGTGGGATGATTTACTGAGATTGCTTTGTCTGAACTCCATTTATTATTGTCACACCAAACTTCTGTTTATTAGGTTTGGAACATTTTTCATTAAAAAAAAATCAAATAAGATCTTAGCTGCCCATATATTTTCTTCTCATGGGCCCCTGGTCGTTGCCAAAGAATCGGACCATTTTGCTTGCTTTGCTACAGTGGCACTTGAACAGAGTGACAACCTATGAGTTCACCATCTGCAGAGCAAAACTTGTGGACTCACCTGGCCAGGGAATTCAGTGCCTCCTATGGACTGATTCGGTCCCCAAATGCTGAGCTGCACAGGCCCTGGGTCCAGTGCAGCACAGTTAATTTGTAGCCCCATCTACTACCGAATGGGGATTCCCAGGTGTCACAATGGTAAAGAATATGCCTGCTAGTTAAGGAGACATGAGAGACGCAGGTTGGATCCCTGAATTTGGAAGATCTCCTGGAGGAGGAAATGGTAACCCACTCCAGTATTCTTACCTGGAGAATCCCATGGACAGAGGAGCCTGGTGGGCTATAGTCCATGGGATTGCAAAGAGTTGGACATGACTGAGCACAAATGCGTGCACACACTACTGCTGAATATGATATCCCATCCTAACCACCTAGTAGGCCTGACCAGAGAGTCCAGACAACCACAGAGTTCATCCTGTGGTTCAACCCAAGTTCATCCCTTGGGTAGGGACCAAGCCAGCAGTCTTTTCCAACTATCCTCAGCCTCAGCCCAACACCCATCCCTGTCCTCAGAATCTGAATAGCAGACTTGCCCTCAAGTAAACCATGATAGCAAGCAGACCCTACTAGTCTAAGGACATTATCAGAAGACACATCTCATAATGCAAACTAAACTTACTGGTAAAAAAGTCTCTGCTAAAGCAACGTGTGAATTCTGGAGGAGGGACTTGATTACGCAAATGTGCAGTAAGGAATCAAGGGTCAGAAAAATAAAGTAAAAATGACATCAGCAAAGAAAAGCAAAATCCATTAACTAACCCTAAAGAAATGGAGATCTATGAACTGTCAAAGAAATAATTTAGAATAATTCTCTTAAGGAAGTTTAGTGAACTACAAGAAAAAGAAATAGCTAAACAAAATTAGTAAACAATGCATGAACAAAAATGAGAAATTTGACAAGGAAATGGCAACCATAAAAAAAACTCAGAAATTCTAGAGTTGAAAAATACCATAACTGAACTGAAGAATTCAATAGAGTTTCAGATGTAGACTTGACCATGAAGAGTCAGTGACCTGGAGGATAAGACATTGGAAATACCCAGTCAAAAGGGCAAAAGAAAAGAAAATGAAAAAGAGTGAAGAAAACCTATGGGAATAATGGGACATAACGAAAATAAACATGGAAACAATAAAAATGTGGAAGTTCCAGAAGAAGAAAAGGAGGAGGGACAAAAAGAATACTTAAAGCAATAATGACTAAAGGCTTCTGAATCTGAGGCTAGAAAGGAATATCCCAGAGGGATGAGGCCAAATAGGTTGAACCTAAATAAGGCTACAAAGGTCAACAAAAATCTGTCTAGTCAAGGCTGTGGTTTTTCCAGTAGTCATGTATGAATGTGAGAGTTGGACTATAAAGAAAGCTGAACACCGAAGAATTGATGCTTTTGAAGTGTGGTGTTGGAGAAGACTCTTGAGACTGCAAGGAGATCCAACCAGTCCATCTTAAAGGAAATCAGTCCTGAATATTCATTGGAAGGACTGATGTTGAAGCTGAAACTCCAATACTTTGGCCACCTGATGTGAAGAACTGACTCACTGGAAAAGCCCCTGATGCTGGGGAAGATTGAAGGCAGGAGGAGAAGGGGATGACAGAGGATGAGATGGTTGGATGGTATCACCGACTCAATGGACATGAGTTTGAGTAAACTCTGGGAGTCAGTGATGGACAGGGAGGCCTGGCGTGCTGTGGTTGATGGGGTCGATGGAGTTGGATACGGCTGAGCGACTGAACTGAACTCAACTGAAATAGGGCTACATTGAAACATGTTATCATTAAACTGTCAAAGGTCAAAGACAAAGAATTTTAAGAGCAGCAGTAGAAAAGAGAGAAGTTTTATACAAGGGAACCACCGTTAGACTGTTGGCAGATTTTCAACAGAAACTTCTCAGGCCAGGATGCAACAGGATGACATATTCAAAATATTGAAAGAAAATAGCTGTCAGCCAAGAATTATATACTGGCAAAGCTCTCCTTCAGAACTGACCTTTAGAATGTCTTCTTGAGAAGACTTTCCTAGACAACAAAAGCTGAAGGCATTCACTATCACCAGACCTGCAGTACAAGAAATACTAAAGTGAGTTCATTGAGTGGAAGTAAAAGAATACTAATTAACAGCATGAAAACATAGAAAGGTAGTGTAAATCTCACTGATAATGGTAGTCATAGTTAGTTCTGCAGTATGGTAATAGTGATGCATAATTCACAAAAAACTCTAAAAGTTAAAAAAAACAGACATAATAAAATAGTAAAAATAACCATAATTACAATAATGTCATGTTACATAATACAACAAAAAAAAGTAAATTGTAACATCAGTAACCTAGCATATGAGGAGAAAAAGAGAAATAAAAGTGTTAAATTTACAAATGCTGTTTAGGTTAAATTGTTATCAGTTTAAAATATGGTATAATAAGTTTAAGATATTTATGTAAGCCTCATGGTAATCACAAGAGAAAATATTGTAGTAATCATACAAAAGAACACAAGAAGTTAAAGCATACTGATACCAGAAGACATCAAAATAAAAATATACTCATCCTTAGATGTAATATCGTCAGATTTTTCATATGTTTGCAAATAAATTGCTGTTGGGCTAGAAGAATGCAAAAAAGATACTAGTTAAAGAAACAAGGACCAACAGATCTATAAACAACCAAAGAACATTTAACAAAATGACAAGAGTAAGTCCTTACTTCTAGTTTAACTCTGCTGCTAAGTCGCTTCAGTCGTGTCCGACTCTGTGCGACCCCACAGACGGCAGCCCATCAGGCTCCCCCGTCCCTGGGATTCTTCAGGCAAGAACACTGGAGTGGGTTGCCATTTCCTTCTCCAAGTTTAACTATAAACATGAACAAATTAAATTCTTCAATTAAAAGACATGGAATGACTAAATGGATAAAAGAACAAGATCCAACAATATGCTGCCTATGAAAGATTCACTTTAGCCTTAAAGATACAGGAAGACTGAGCATGAAGGGATGGAAAAAGACATTTCAAGCAGCTATTCAGTTCAGTTCCCCACTCAGTTGTGTCCGACTCTCTGCAACCTCATGGACTGCAGCATGGCGGGCTTCCCTGTCCATCACCAACTCCGGAAGCTTGCTCAAATTCATGTCCATCAAGTCGGTGATTCCATCCAACCATCTCATCGTCTGTTGTCCCCTTCTCCTCCTGCCTTCAGTCTTTCCCAGCATGAGGGTCTTTTCCAGGTGCCCAAAGTGTTGGAGTTTCAGCTTCAGCATCAGTCCTTCCAATGAATGTTCAGGACTGATTTTCTTTAGGATTAACTGGTTGGATCTCCTTGCAGTCCAAGGGACTCTTAACAAGCAAATGTTAACAACAACCAAAAAGCAAGGGTATATATCCTTATCAGACACAATAGACTTTAAAATTTGTAAAGAGACAAAAAGGCCATTATATAATGATAAGTGAAGTCAATACATTAAGGCAAATAGAAGGGGAAATGGTAGAAGTGACAGGTTTTATTTTGTTGGGCACCAAAATCACTGTGGACAGTGATTTCAGTCACAAAATTAAGAGATGCTTGCTTCTTGGGAGGTAAGCATGACAAACCTAGATAACATATTAAGAAGCAGAGACATCACTTTGCTGACAAAGGTCTGTATAATCAAAGAAGGCTGAGTACTGAAAAATTGATGCTTTTGAATTGTGGTGCCAGAGAAAACTCTTGAGAGTCCCTTGGACTGCAAGGAGATCAGAACAGTAGATCCTAAAGGAAATCAGCCCTGAGTATTCATTGGAAGGATTATTGCTGAAGCTGAAGCTCCGATACTTTGGCCATCTAGTGCAAAGAACTGACTCATTGAAAAACACCTTCCTGATGCTCGGAAAGATTGAAGGCCTAAGGCGAAGGGAATGGCAGAGGATGAGATGGTTAGACAGCATCACTGAATCAATGGACATGAATATGAACAAACTCCAGGAGATAGTGGAGGATAGACTCATTAGACCAATACTAGAAAAGGGATTGAGTCAGTAATCAAATGTCACCCAATAAAGAAAAGCCCAAGACTAGTACTCTTGCCTGGAAAATCCCATGGATGGAGGAGCCTGGTAGTGACCTCCATGGGGTCACTAAGAGTCGGACACGACTGAGCGACTTCACTTTCACTTTTCGCTTTCATGCATTGGAGAAGGAAATGGCAACCCACTCCAGTGTTCTTGTCTGGAGAATCCCAGGGACGGGGGAGCCTGGTGGGCTGCCATCTATGGGGTCGCACAGAGTCGGACATGACTGAAGTGACTTAGCAGCAGCATATGGCTTCACTGTTGATTTTTTACCAAATACTTAATAGAAGATATAAAACCTATTCTTTTCAAACTCTTCTAAAAAATCAAAAAGAACAGAATACTTCTACACCCTTTACAAGGTCAGCATTATTCTGACACCAAAACCAAAAAAGGAACTTTCTAGGAAAGGAAAGTACAGACCAATATTCCCAAGGAATATAGATGCAAAAATTCTCAATAAAATATTAGCAAATCAATAAATGGTCCTGGGATAATTGAATTTCACATGTAAAAAGAAACGGGACCCATATATTTCACCACTCACAAAATTAACTAAAAATGGATTAAATACTTAAATATAAGATCTATAACCATGAAACTCCTAGAAGAAAACAAGAGGAAAGCTCCTTCAAGGTTCCCTGGTGGCGCCAGTGGTAAAGAATCTGTCTGCCAAGGCAGAAGACCTAGGAGATGCGGGTTCGATCCCTGTTCAGAAAGATCCCCTGAAGGAGGAAAATGGCAGCCCATTCCAATATTCTTGCCTGGAGAATCCCATGGATAGAGGAGCCTGATAAGCTACAGTCCATAGGGTCACATAGAGTCAGACATGACTGAAGCAACTCAGCACACATGCACACAAAGCTCCTTGACATATGTCTTGGTAATAATTTTGGGGTATGATACCTAAAGCATAAGCCAAAATAAAAGTAAAGAAGTCGGGCTACCTCCAATTAAAAATTTCTGCAGAGAAAAGTCATCAGCAAAGTGAAAAGAGAGCATATGGAATAAGAAAAAGTATTTGCAGACTGTACATATGATGAGGGTTTCATGTGCACAATATATAAAAAGAACTTGTACAACTCAGTAAAAAAACCCAAATAACCCAGTTTAAAAAATGTACAAAGAACCTGGATGAACATTTCTACAAAGATACACAGAAGGTCAACATATACATGAAAAGATGCTCAACATGGCTAGTTATTAGAAAGATGCAAATTGAAACCACATTGGGTTACCACCTCATGCCTGTTAGAATGGTGCTGGTGGTTGGTATTTTGTCACTGAGTTGTATGAATGGCCTGTTAGAATGGCCATCATCAAAAAGATGGGAGATAATAAATGTTGGCATGGGGGAGCATTTGCACTGCTGGTGGGATTGTAAATAGGTATTTCAATTCAATAGCCTGTATTGAAAATAGTATGGAGGATCCTCCCCAAAGTTAAAATAGAAGCATACCATACAATTCAGCAGTTCCAAAGGAAATGAAATGAAAACACTAACTTGAAAAGATATCTACACCCCCACAGTTAGAGCAGCATTATTTACAATAGTCTAAGACATAGAAAGGTTTTCCCCAGTGGCTCAGAGGTAAAGAATCTGCCTACAGTGCAGGAGACACGACTCGATCCGTGGGTTGGGAAGATCCCCTGAAGGACAAAACGGCAACCCACTCCAGTATTCTTGCTGGGAAAATCCTATTGATAGAGGAGCCCTTGGGGTCAAAAAGAGTGAGAAATGAAATAAAAACAACATAGATGTCCATTAGTGAATGAATAGATACAATACAGAAATTATACAATGGAATATTCAGTTCAGTTCAATTCAGTCGCTCAGTCATGTCCAACTCTTTTGCGACCCCTTGAATCGCAGCACACCAGGCCTCCCTGTCCATCACCTAACTCCCGGAGTTCACTCAGACTCATGTCCATCGAGTCAGTGATGCCATCCAGCCATCTCATCCTCTGTCGTCCCCTTCTCCTCCTGCCCCCAATCCCTCCCTGCATCAGGGTCTTTTCCAATGAGTCAACTCTTGGCATAGGTGGCCAAAGTATTGGAGTTTCAGCTTCAACATCAGTCCTTCCAATGAAATCCCAGGACTGATCTCCTTTAGAATGGACTGGTTGGATCTCCTTGCAGTCCAAGGGACTCTCAAGAGTCTTCTCCAACATGACACTTCAAAAGCATCAATTCTTCGGTGCTCAGCCTTCTTCACAGTCCAACTCTCACATCCATACATGACCACTGGAAAAACCATAGCCTTGACTAGACGATCCTTTGTTGGCAAAGTAATATCTCTGCTTTTGAATATGCTATCTAGGTTGGTCATAACTTTCCTTTCAAGGAGTAAGCGACTTAATTTCATGGCTGCAGTCACCATCTGCAGTGATTTTGGAGCCCAAAAAAATAAAGTCAGCCACTGTTTCCCCATCTAGTTCCCATGAAGTGATGGGACCAGATGCCATGATCTTTGTTTCCTGAATGTTGAGCTTTAGGCCAACTGTTTCACTCTCCTCTTTCACTTTCATCAAGAAGCTTTTTAGTTCCTTTTCATTTTCTGCCATAAGGGTGGTGTCATCTGCATATCTGAGGTTATTGATATTTCTCCCAGCAATCTTGATTCCAGCTTGTGCTTCTTCCAGTCCAGCGTTTCTCATGATGTACTCTGCATAGAAGTTAAATAAGCAGGGTGACAATATACAGCCTTGACGTACTCCTTTTCCTATTTGGAACCAGTCTGTTGTTCCATGTCCAATTCTAACTGTTGCTTCCTGACCTGCATACAGGTTTGTCAAGAGGCAGGTCAGGTGGTCTAGTATTCCCATCTCTTTCAGAATTGTCCGCAGTTTATTGTGATCCACACAGTCAAAGGCTTAGGCATAGTCAATAAAGCAGAAATAGATGTTTTTCTGGAACTCTTTTGCTTTTTTGATGATCCAGTGGATGTTGGCAATTTGATCTCTCGTTCCTCTGCCTTTTCTAAAACCAGCTTGAATATCTGCAATTTCCGGTTCACATATTGCTGAAACCTGGCTTGGAGAATTTTGAGCATTACTTTACTAGTGTGTGAGATGAGTGCAATTGTGTGGTCGTTTGAGCATTCTTTGGCATTGCCTTTCTTTGGGATTGGAATGAAAACTGACCTTTTCCAGTCCTGTGGCCACTGCTGAGTTTTCCAAATTTGCTGACATATTGAGTGTAGCCCTTTCACAGCATGATCTTTCGGGATTTGAAATAGCTCCACTGGAATTCCATCACCTCCACTAGCTTTGTTCGTAGTGATGCTTTCTAAGGCCCACTTGACTTCACATTCCAGGATGTTTGACTCTAGGTGAGTGATCACATCATTGTGATTACCTTGGTCGTAAAGATCTTTTTTGTATAGTTCTTCTGTGTTTTCTTGCCACCTCTTCTTAATATCTTCTGCTTCTATTAGGTCCATACCATTTCTGTCCTTTACTGAGCCCATCTTTGCATGAAATGTTCCCTTGGTATCTCTAATTTTCTTGAAGAGATCTCTAGTCTTTCCCATTCTGTTGTTTTCCACTATTTCTTGGCGTTGATGGCTGAAGAAGGCTTTCTTATCTCTTCTTTGCTATTCTTTGGAACTCCGCATTCAGATGCTTATATCTTTCCTTTTCTCCTTTGCTTTTCACTTCTCTTCTTTTCACAGCTATTTGTAAGGCCTCCTCAGTCAGCCATTTTGCTTTTTTTTCATTTCTTTTCCATGGGGATGGTCTTGATCCCTGTCTCCTGTACAATGTCATAAACCTCCGTCCATAGTTCATCAGGCACTCTATCTATCAGATCTAGGCCGTTAAATCTATTTCTCACTTCCACTGTATAATCATAAGGCATTTGAGTTAGGACATACCTGAATGGTCTAGTGGTTTTCCCTACTTTCTTCAATTTATGTCTGAATTTGGCAATAAGGAATTCATGATCTGAGCCACAGTCATCTCTCAGTCTTGTTTTTGCTGAGTGTATAGAGCTTCTCCATCTTTGGCTGCAAAGAATATAATCAACCTGATTTCAGTGTTGACTGTCTGGTGATGTCCATGTGTAGAGTCTTGTCTTGTGTTGTTGGAAGAGGGTGTTTGCTATGTGCAGTGCGTTCTTTTGACAAAACTCTATTAGCCTTTGCCCTGCTTCATTCCATATTCCAAGGCCAAATTTGCCTTGGAATTTGCCTCCAGGTGTTTCTTGACTTCCTACTTTTGCATTCTAATCCCCTATAATGAAAAGGACATCTTTTTTGGGTATTACTTCTAAAAGGTCTTGTAGGTCTTCATAGAACTGTTCAGCTTCTTCAGCCTTACTGGTTGGGGCATAGACTTCGATTACTGTGATATTGAATGGTTTGCCTTGGAAACGAACAGAGGTCATTATGTCATTTTTGAGATTGTCTCCAAGTACTACATTTCGCACTCTTTTGTTGACCATGATGGCTACTCCATTTCTTCTAAGGGATTCCTGCCCACAGTAGTAGATCTAATGGTCATCTAAGTTAAATTCGCCAATTCCAGTCCATTTTATTTCACTGATTCCTAGAATGTCAACATTCACTCTTGCCATCTCCTGTTTGACCACTTCCAATTTGCCTTGATTCATGGACCTAACATTCCAGGTTCGTATGCAATATTGCTCTTTACAGCATCGGACCTTGCTTCTGTCACCAGTCACATCCACAATTGGGTATTGTTTTTGCTTTGGCTCCATCTCTTCATTCTTTCTGGAGTTATTTCTCCACTGATCTCCAGTAGCATATTGGGCACCGACTGACCTGGGGAGTTCCTCTTTCAGTATCTTATCATTTTGCCTTTTCATACTGTTCATGGGGTTCTCAAGACAAGAATACTGAAGTGGTTTGCCATTCCCTTCTCCAGTGGACCATATTCTGTCAGACCTCTCCACCATGACCTGCCCGTCTTGGGTGGCCCCACAGGGCATGGCTTAGTTTCATTGAGTTAGACAAGGCTGTGGTCTGTGTGATCAGATTGACTAGTTTTCTGTGACTATGGTTTCAGTGTGTCTGCCCTCTGATGCCCTCTTACAACACTTACCATCTTACTTGGGTTTCTCTTACCTTGGACGTGGGGTATCTCTTCACGGCTGCTCCAGCAAAGCACAGCCGCTGCTCCTTACCTTGGACGAGGGGTGTCTCCTCACTGCCACCCCTCCTGACCTTCAGCGTGGAGTAGCTCCTCTTGGCCCTCCTGCGCCCACGCAGCTGCCGCTCCTTTGACGTGGGGAATAATGGAATATTATTCAGCCATTAAACCAAAGATATCCTACCATTTTCAATAACATTTACTTCAGTGAACACCTTGAAGACATTTTGCCAAGTGAAGTAAGTCAGACAGAAAAAAGCATCTAAACCAAAACAAAACTAAACTCCGGGAAAAGTCTATCAGGCTCATATTTGCCAGAGGGAAAGTGGAGAGGGCATTAGAGGAAGGTGGTAAAAAGGTACAGATTTTCAGTATAAGATAAATAGGTATTTTGAATGTAGTGTACAACATGAAGAAGAGTAAATCCTAAGAGTTCTCATCACAAGGAGCCTTTTTTTTTTCTTTGTTGTATCTATGTGAGAATATGTGTGTTAGATGAATCTATTGTGGTAATCATTTCACAATATATATAAATCAAACCATCATGCTGTATGCCTCAAATTTACTGCAGTGATGTGTATCAATTATTTCTCAGTAAAACCAGAAAAGAAATTTTCTGTGAACCAGCCAAGCACACTTTTAGGACTACTGCCAACTACTGAGCAAGGACATCAAATCCAGAATTTCTGTTAAGTGTGCTTATATTGATACATCTAGCCCCAATATAAAACTACCTTCTTTTTTTCCTTGGTCAAATGCTTCACAATGCATTCTTGTACATATTCCCCAGGGTTTTGCCAAAATCAACAAGCCACATTCTGAAGAGTTTTTGGTGTGTAATTCTTTATTCTCGGGTTTGATTTTTTATTGGCCCTTTGGGATCTGTTTGGATCTGGCGGTAGTAGTAAGACTGGGGACAATAAGGGATGTTTTGTGTGTGAGTGCCTGCCTGTTCCCACATATGTGTTGGGGGTGGAGCATGATAAGAATTAACTTCATCTTTATAGATAAGTCTCTGAGGTAAGGAAGCCATTCTATAAATGTATTCTACATATGAGTATCCAGTTTGAATTTGCAGATTGATATGCAAACTGCAGCAACACAGAATAATGGCTGTTCAGAAAATATTGCCAAATTGTTGAAGTCTGATTTCCCCAGGGATTCATTATCATAAAATCTCTTTTCCAGACCAAGGAAGATTTCACTGGATCAAAGGGTTTAGATTTGGCTGGGTTAGAATTGGTCTCTTACTTTCTAAATCAAAATCAAGACCAAATAATTCCACTGAGACCTTGCCTTGAATCTGATAGTCCTTGTGATCAAAGATTCCTTTCTGCTCTCTATAACCTCGCTTTTTCTTTCTTTTTTTCTTGCATCAAATCATCTGGTCTTCTCAAGGATTTGATAAACAGTCATCTATTGTTTGTAATAGATAATAACATAATAGACTTAAACAAGCACTCAATTTTTCATACTCTTTTGAGCTTACAAGCATGTGATTTTGCAAGTTTGAATCAAAGAAGGATTTTAGTAAACTGGTTAAAAGTGGAAACAGAAGCCCCATCCATCATTTATTATAGTGGTTATTTTTGCACAAAATGATCAACTGAACTCTGAAAGAGTATAATAAATGACATATTCCTTCAGTAACAAATATTAGCAAACAAAGCATGCAGACGTGAATCTACTCTATCCAAAATTTTACCCAGTAGAGTTTCTTTTGCCTGAGTATAATTTATACTCATTTGCCTGGGGATCTGTGGAAATTTGCAGCAGAGCCAAGCCCTTTTGATTCCTGCTGAGATTCTCGTGATGCCAAGTGACTTCTCACATCCCTGACCTTGGGTTGATACTGCTTGGGAGAATATTGTTTACATAAGAAAGAACAAAGTTGCCCCCAAGGTTTAAGTTTTTATATATTATTTCTTAGTTTTTATAAAGACATTGTTAAAACAATTATAAAACATTATGAAAGGAAATAAAACTGGTTTCACTTGTAACTTAACTCCCTACCACAGCAGTTATTTTCATTCTCTCTTGTGTTCTTTTCGTTTCTGAATGAGGACAAATTTAGGGGCTTCTTGGGCAGCTTAGCTTTCTCAGGCACTTAGGAAGCTTTCCATGTGTTTGATGCCAATCAATTTCATGTATCAGTAAGTGTATCACAGGTCGTTTCTAGACTTCTGTACTTTTATGCTTCTGTCTATATATATTTGGCTTTCTGCTTCCATTTTCTCTCTTGACTAAATTATTAATTGGCAACTCTTTATTTATTTTAGTGTATCATGTCCAAAGAGGGTCAGCAGTGGGCTCTGCCTAATCTTTCATTTCTCTCTTTTTAAAAAAGCTCCTATTGAAAGTCTTTTCTAAATATCATGCTCTAGCTGACTATTGGTCTCGGGGACGCTAATCCATTCAGAGATTTTAGCAATGAGTATGATTCTTTTGACTTGTTAGCTAGGATTGATCAAGGCTGGGTTTTAATCAACTTTTGTTAGTTAAAGCATTTCTAAATTTTCCATTGTAGTATTTGGGTCTGAGAAGCAGTTGCTTCTTTTCACTCTGTAGCTCTCTGAATTCATGGACTCTGTTACCTATCTTTCTTGTCTTCAAACTGGGCCAGTTAGTCTCTGTGGCCAGTTCGTCACCTCCCTCTTGCAAACCTCACCAAAGGCAATGACAGCACCGATTCCCAGTATCAGCAGTTTGCTCCCGCATGGCTTCCTCTGCAGCTCTAAGTTTAGCAGGTACGTGGTCTGCTTCCCATGTTTTTCCAACACAGATTGAGGCCTTACCAGCCTCCATGAGCAGTTTTCCTGCTGTCTGCCAATTGACCATAAAGCCAATATCACATAGTTTAGGTGTTCATTATGCATGCATGCATGCTAAGTCGCTTCAGTCGTGTCTGACTCTGTGCGACCCCATAGGCAGCAGCCCACCAGGCTCCCCCGCCCCTGGGATTCTCCAGGCAAGAGCACGGGAGTGGGTTGCCATTTCCTTCTCCAAAGCAGGAAAGTGAAAAGTGAAAGTTAGTTGTGTCCGACTCTTCGAGACCCCATGGACTGCAGCCTTCCAGGCTCCTCCATCCATGGGATTTTCCAGGCAAGAGTACTGGAGTGGGGTGCCATTGCCTTCTCTGGGTGTTCATTATATAATGTACTACATTATAGTACTACTACAGTACATTCTACTTAGGTTCCAATTTTTATATCTATCTGTACAGGTTCAGTTATGATGTAGTGACAGACAGCTCTGACATCCCAATGACTTGACATGGGGGAAATTTATTTCTTGTTCATAGCAGCCAAAGGGGTTGGAGCCTTATAATGTCTTAGGGCGTCAGGCTAATGGGGAAGCCATCTGAGCACATCCTTGGATGGTTGCTGAGGCAAGAAAGGGGTGTATAGAATCGTGTGCTGGAATGACACCCTCACATTGGATTGGTCGTTATAAGTCACATAATCAGGCCTAACTTCAGAGTGGGTGGGGAAATGCTGTCCTTCTGTTGTGGGTTGAATACCACTCCTCAACAGATGTTGAGGCTCTAACCCCCAGAACCCGTGAATGTGACCTTACTTGGAAATGGGGTTTTTACACAGATAATCAAATTACAATGAAGTCATTAGAATGGGCTGTAATCTAATATGACTGATGTCCTTTTAAAAAGGAGAAATTTGGGCAGAGATAAAGTATGTGTAGAGGAAGGATTATGTGAAAACACAAGGAGAATATTAACTACAAGCCAGGATGTGCCTGAGGTTACCAGAAGCTGGGCGAGAGTCTCCTGCACAGCTCTCAGAAGGAACCAACCTGGTTGACACCTGGATTTTAGACTTCCGGCCTCCAGAACATGATAGATTTCTGTTGTTTGAAGCTTCTCAGTTTTTGATACTTTATTACAGCAGTTCTAATACACTTACTGTATATCTAGGAGGAAAAGATTGGAATATTTATAAACAGCATTAATGACCATCAGTGTCTTTATTGCTATAAAACATACATCGTTTTACTAGTTTTAATCCCAGTTTATAGAAAAATTTGCATCCCATTTTCACTTAGCATTATTTAATTAATATCTTTGTCCTTTTATACCGACATATTTTCATTGCTAAATTGCTGTGTTTATATATATATATATATATATATAACTATTTATATTTTATTTTTAATTGTAGGATAATTACTTTATAATATTGTGATGGTTTTTGCCATACATTAACGTGAACCAGCCATAGGTATACATATGTCCCCTCCTTCTTGTACCTCCCTCCCGCCTCCCTCCTCCTTGCATCCCTCTAAGCTGTCACAGAGGACCAGGTTTGGGTTCCTTGTGTCATAAATTAAATTGCTGCATTATATATTATCATATAGTCTCAAATGTTTAATTTATAATTTTCATGCTGTTAACAAGTACTATGAATTGCAAAATCAAAAATAGAAAAAAACTATAAAATCTCAGATAACATCAATTTCCAATAAAGCAATGAATATGAGGCACTAGGAGTGTAAATATATTGTCCAGTGTTGCAACAAATGTACTTAATGTTGACTCTTAGAAAGTCCGAGATTATTGCCAAAATTTGTTTGAGTTTATTACACAGATAACATGTATCAATCTGTTCTGTTACTAGACTTTATTGGAGCTGAAAAATATATGTGCAATATAAAAAATTCTCTGTATATATTCCAAGGAAAGTTTCAGTGTTATCCCTTAATTCAGTCGTAAAGTAAGTCCTGATTTTCTAGGGAATAGTCAATGGAAAAAATCCAAATTAAATTTATTCTTATTCTTAATATCTGGTGTTGCTCAAGAAGAAAATTCTTTGATCTTCAACTCCTACTCAGATATATATCCTTGTAAGGGATGTTGTACTACATGCTGGAACACTTTCTTTCTTCTTTCCTGCTTCAGCATTAAATTATGTATGACTCCCTGGTGTATATAAATATTTCCTTCTAGTTGGAATCTCACTTGCAGATGGTAGAATGTCATAAATATAACTTAAAAAACCCCCCCAGTAACAGACTCAGGATACTCAAGGTATATTAATGTCACACATCTATGAAAAATGCATGAGATTCTTTCATAGAGTGATGATGCCATTTTTATTTCTTATCTATATTTAACCCTGAGAAAAGTGAGCAGAATGACAGAGTAAAATGAAATATGTTCTTTAAGCTACATTTCATGGTTTCATGGTTGAATTAAAGATATCCTATTTAGTGTCCTGAAATGTCTGCAAGTTTGCTGAGACCATTTCAGTACCAAGCCCAGTTTAATACATTGAAGAGAACATTCAGCACAATATGTGGGGAATAAGGTTCTCAACTTGTGTTCTTGTAGTCTGTGTGTGGCTTTTTTTTTTTTTTTTTTTTTTTAACTGTGTTTCATAAAGTTCCAGATAGAGGAGAGTCAGAGTTTTGGTTATCTGAAGATGTCTAAGGAACTAACATACAAAATCAGTTTTATAATTCGAGGCTTTTCATCAGCATCAACCAATAACTTCTCACCACTCTCGTGGAGATATAGTTGTTATTTACTGCAATTACAGTGGGCTTCCCTCAAAGCTCAGCTGGTAAAGAATCCCCCTGCAATGCAGGAGACCCTGGTTCGACTCCTAGGTTGGGAAGATCCACAGAAGAAGGGGTAGGTTACCCACTCCAGTATTCTTGGGCTTCCCTTGTGGCTCAGCTGGTAAAGAATCCACATACAATGTGGGAGACCTGGGTTTGATCCCTGGATTGGGAAGATCCCCTGGAGAAGGGGAAGGCTACCCACTCCAGTACTCTGGCCTGGAGAATTCCATGGACTGTATAGTCCATGGGGTTGCAGTCACAGCAATTACTACATACTGGGCACTGTGCCAAGTGATTTACATACATCACTCATGTAGTCCTCACAAGAAACGGATAGAGTAGCTATTGTTATCCTCATTTTTATAGATAAGGAAACTACGGTTTAGAAAGGGTTCATCCAAGTTAATGGGTACTGAAATGTGAATCTGAACCAGCTTGCTGTCTCAGTCTCTCCTAACCATTACTCCAGAACTTTCCAATACTGTTTCATGTAGTAGCACGCATAGAAATTGACAATACTTGCATACAGACTTGAGAAAACTGAAGGGGATTTGGGAATATCTATAATGGGGCTTGGTGGAAAACAAATTATTATATTTTATCTGTGTTGTGTAACTATTGGGAGAAGGCAATGGCACCCCACTCCAGTACTCTTGCCTGGAAAATCCCATGGATGGAGGAGCCTGGTAGGCTGCAGTCCATGGGGTTGCTAAGAGTCAGACACGACTGAGCGACTTCACTTTCACTTTCCACTTTCATGCATTGGAGAAGGAAATGGCAACCCACTCCAGTGTTCTTGCCTGGAGAATCCCATGGACGGAGAAGCCTGGTAGGCTGCAGTCCATGGGGTCGCACAGAGTTGGATACGACTGAAGCGACTTAGCAGCAGCAGCATGT
>NW_011494894.1:3140594-3159665 GCF_000754665.1 Bison bison bison
ACAAAGGTCTGGATAGTCAAAGCTGTGGTTTTTCCAGTGGTCATGTATGGATGTGAGAGTTGGACCATAAAGAAAGCTGAGCGCCAAAGAATTGATGCTTTTGAACTGTGGTGTTGGAGAAGAAGACTCTTGAGAGTCCCTTGGACAGCAAGGAGATCCAACCAGTCAATCCTAATGAAAATCAACCCTGAATATTCATTGGAAGGACTGATGCTGAAGCTTTAATACTTTGGCCACCTGATGCGAAGAGCTGAAAAGACCCTGATGCTGGGAAAGATTGAAGGCAGGAGGAGAAGGGGATGGTAGAGGATGAGATGGTTGGATGGTATCACGGACAAAATAGACATGAGTTTGAGCAAGCTCCGGGAGATGGTGAAGGACAGGGAAGCCTGGTGTGCTGCAGTCCATGGGGTTGCAAAGAGTCAGACACGACTGAGCAACTGAACAACAACGACAAAAAAACAGCAAGGCTCAAACACGTCTTTATTAATCAAAATAGGAACCATGACAGTCATTTTTGGCAACGAGAAATAAATTTGTTTATTCCTGTAGCATAAAAATCCATGCTTTGGAATTTGGTGAACTCTTGGAAAGCGTTTCTGCCTCCTGCTGATTGTGGAAGCATTTTCCCTGGAAAAAAGTTGTTGAGAAGCCTAAAAAAGTGGTAGTCAGTTGACAAGAGGTCAGGTGAATATGGTGGATGAGGCAGAAGTTTGTAGCCCAATTTGTTCAACTTTTGTAGAACTGATTTGCAACATGCGGTCAGGTGTTGTTGTGGAGAAGAATTGGGCCATTTTTCTTGACCAGTATTGGCTTCAGGCATTGGAGTTTTGGTGCATCTCATCAATTTGCTGAGTTTTGCAGGGATTCAGAAAGCTGTAGTGGATCAGACGGGCAGCAGACCATCAAACAGTGACCATGACCTTTTTTTGGTGCAAGTTTGGCTTGGGAAAGTGCTTTGGAGCTTCTTTTCAGTCCAACCACTGAGCTGGTTGTCACTTATTGTTGTACATCACAGTCTGATTGAGAAATGGTTCTTTGTTGTGTACAATAAGAAAAGACACTTCAAAATGACGATTTTTTTGATTTTCGGTCTGCCAATGGAGCACCCGGTTTTTCAACTTCCAGTTCGCTGCAAATGCTGAATGACCGTAAAATGGTCAACATTGAGTTCTTTGGCAACTTCTCATGTGGTTGCAAGAGGATCAGCTTTGATAATTGCTCTCAATTGGTTCTTGTCAACTTCTGATGGCCAGCCACTATGCTAACCGTCAAGGCTCTCTTCTCCTTTGCAGAACTTCTTAAACCACCACTGCACTGTAAGTTCATTCACAGTTCCTGGGCCACATGCATTGTTGACGTGAGTTGTGTCCACTGCTTTATGACCCATTTTGAACTCAGATAAGAAATTTGCTCAAATTTGCTCATCATTTAACTTCATTTCCACAATCATATAAATGGAAATACACATACATATAAAATAACCAAATAATAAGTCATTAGCAAAAAAGCATAAAGTGAGAAATGCACATTAAAATGACATATAAAACATAACCACATTTATTTAAGAATGTATTCAAGTATCAAATGGCAAATTTCAGCAGTGCAAAAACCGCAATTACTTTTGCACCAGCCTAGTATAATAGTTTGCATCTGCTCTTGGCATGTTTTAAATAAGGGACATGAGCTCACTTCTATGACCATATAATTTTGGCATCAGATTTTAGGCTTGAAACATAATTTCTGACCAGATTTTTTTTTAAGGACAGTTGCTTCAAATTCTTGACAGTGATCATCAACTAGAAACTTCTACAAACAGGTGAAAACATTTGAATTCATTTTAATAACCAATTATATTCGAAGCGGGTGACAGAGGATGAGATGGTAGGATGGCATCACCGACTCGATGTACATGAGTTTGAGTAAACTCCGGGCGTTGGTGATGGACAGGGAAGCCTGGCGTGCCGCAGTCTGTGGGGTCACAAAGAGTTGGACACGACTGAGTGAACTGAACTGAACTGAATTATATTTAGTAACTCTAAGGAATCCTTTTATCATGTTGAAATAGTCAATGGTAGAATTTCATGTGAAAATGGATAGGCTTCGAATCCAGACTTTTTCACATCAGGGATTTCAGAGTAATGATAAAGCTCTGCTTTTGCCTGGGACTGTCTAGATAGTTCTGTCCCCTAGCCCCCACCCCCAAGAGTGCAACTTGGGGCTTTGCACAGAATATCTTACATGTTAAAGGGATCGCTAGGCTTTTTGTTAAGAATATGCTTATAAGGTAAAAGGAGTGAGCCTGAATATGGTTTGCTAATAAGATTTTTAAAAAGGAGACCAAAGGTAATAGATTTTGGCCTAGAGAATTGAAGTCACATATGTAAGTTCATAGAAAATAAATTAGGATTTGAACCCCAAACTCCAGAGCCTGAACCCCCTACTCCCACATTTGTCCGCTAGATAACATTTATGGTCTGATTCTGTTAGAGTTCTTCACTGTTGACTGATGTTTAACATTCTAAAAATGGGCAATTTCTAAGTGCTGTTCAGAGTCTTGGTTAATCTTTTAAATCACGATATTTATTTTTCCATCACTTTCTTTTTTTTATACTTCCCTAGATATAACTAGGTAAAAGAGAACATCATGCCTTATATCAACAGTAAGTTCCCAGAAGGCAGCTATGCCCAGAACAGCATTGAGTAAGTATGCATTCATTATTCTTGGTCCTCTAATATGTGCCAACTGCTACTGCTAAGTCACTTCAGTCATGTCCGACTCTGTGTGACCCCATAGACGTCAGCCCACCAGGCTCTCCTGCCCCTGGGATTCTCCAGGCAAGAACACTGGAGTGGGTTGCCATTTCCTTCTCCAATGCATGAAAGTGAAAAGTGAAAGTGAAGTCGCTCTGTCGTGCCTGACTCTTAGCGACCCCATGGACTGCAGCCCACCAGGCTCCTCCATCCATGGGATTTTCCAGGCAAGAGTACTGGAGTGGGGTGCCATTGCCTTCTCCAATATGTGCCAAACATTGTGTTAAATTGCAGGATAGCATACAAACAATTTAAGTGGTGGCGGGGAGGGGCGAGGGAAGAAAGCCCTGTAAATAGAAAATGGGTTGCTTTTTCTCATAGGATTACAGAGAATGATGCCATGACCTCTACTTGAGGGCGTCATGAAAGGCTTTTCAAAAAGTGACATTTGAGGTGGGTTTTGAAGTGTGAATAGGAGTCTGACAAACTATATATATATAAAATATGTATGTATATATACATATGCATCGTGATTATCTGAGCTCTTTCCATGTGGTGAGGTGATGTGATATAGTTAAAGAATATTGGGTGGAAAATCAAGAAAAATATGTTCCTGTCCTGATTTGTACATTATAACTCAGGGGTAAGTCATTTAACATCTCTGTCCTGCAGACTGTTTCGTGAAAGAATTTTGAAAAAAAAAAAAAAAATCTTGACAATCCTCAGGGGATTATTGGCACCCAGCAATCAGCATTTTTACCCTCTGTTCTTTTACACAAGATTTTGTGCCTGTGCCTATTTAAAATCCACTTTCCCTCCTTTGCCTCTCTCAATATTACCTTTAATTAAAAGTCATCTCTCTTCTTTTAATGAAGCATTTCACAGATGATTCTCATTCAATACCACATGATTATTGAGGAAAAAAATTTTTTAAGTTTAAATACATATTTGAACTCCTGCGACATCAGGCTGTGTGTACCATGAGTATATAAAGATTGATATGGTCTGCCCAATCCTTGGGAATTTGTAATCCAGGAGAAGAGACTGTTACATACAGAGATTACTCTGACACAGGCAGACAGGAATAAAATCAGGGAATCTGTGATCCAGTGGTGGAGGGACACGTCCACTGCACATGAGGAACTCTCAACTAAGTCAAACTTTAAATGGAAAATAGTGTAGGTCCCAATAAAGTGTGGCAATAACCTAAGGCCTGTAGAATGTTATTGTTTACACCATACTTTATTTTACATTATCTCATTTGATCCTTACAATAAACTTGAAATGTAGGAAGGTATCATTTAATTTTATGAGTGAGAAATTCAAACTCAAGGAAATTAACTCACCTCCTCAGGGTTCTTAGTAGTGAGTGGGAGAACAGGGACTGATTTCTAAATTCAGTAATTTTTGTGTAGCACCAGCTGGTTGGATACAGACTCGGGAGGCTGGAGGTGGAAGGGAATGGGACTGAGAGTCAGGTTCTTCATACGGCTCCTGTTTTTAAAGAACTCTTACATGGGGGCGTGGGTGTGGGGGTGAAACTTGAATACCTGCATCACCAGTTTCATGGATTAACCGACAGGTGGCGCCACGTCCCAGTACAAACCTTTTCTCCGTGAAACTATGGCACAGACCACTGACCTTCAGTTAAACTTGGCAGACTAAAGTGAGGTCATAACCCTGCTTGCCCCCTTCCTGAGATAATCAGGATCTGTTTACTTACATTCTTAAAATCAGTAAAGAAGGGAGTGGAAGGCATGAGGATGTTAGAATGTAATGGCTTGGGAATATCCACTCTGCCTTTCATTGCTGAATGCTTTGGAGAAGCAACGAAGTCCCTCTCAGCTCCGGCTCTTCACCTCTCAAGTGAAGTGAACTTTCACAGAAGTTCTTGTGAAAGTTAGTCATAATGCGTGACTGTGGGCCAGCTACACAGCTGTTCAGCAAATGGTAGTTATATTTACCCATAGCTAAACATAGGAAACCATGGTCATACCATCATCTCTCTACCTACCCATTTGTTATTAGAAACACATATTCAGGTAGTTAGTCCAGTGTCTACTATTGGTAGGGTATTATTCTTGCATTTTTGGACTCTTCAGCAGAGGATTCTTTCATGAAGGTTGGGCAGGGAGAGTAGTAGAGGTAGAAAGAGAATACAGATGGCCTTTGATTATGCTGTGAAGGTTTTCATCATCTTTCTGATAAACAACATGATTCTGTCAAAAGTCCCCAAGGTAATGAACTAATGCACATTTATTAGGTATATAACTAAGTATTCTACATGGTTGAAATAGCATAGAAATTCTTTCTCAAAATTTATATTGTTATAAGGTAAAAAGAACTATTAACCATGAAATGACTGAAAATATTAGATTATGATTATACATATAGTTAACTGCTAAATGATACTTCTGTGTAGGATTAAGGGAAGTTTTTGATTTCCTGCTCATCTAATCTGGCTCTGCTCACTTCTGGTATTTTGAATAGCTGGTTATCAGGTAGTTTCTGGGAAATCATAGCCAATTTCTCAATAAATAACCTGAAGGACAACAATAAATGAAATCTACAGATGTGGGAAGTCAAGAGGCCCTTACAATAAATCTCTTTTTATTTTTTTTTTAATTTATTTAATTGGAGGATAATTGCTTTACAATATTGTGTTGGTTTCTGGCATACATCAACATGAATCAGCCATAGATACACATATATCCCCTCCCTCTTGAACCTCCCTCTCACCTCCCACCCCTTCACACCCCTCTAGGTTGTCACAGAGAAATAAATCTCTTTTCATTTGGCAGGACAGGTCACCCTCAGGAAGTAATAAGGTGAGTCATGCGAACCTGTGAGCTGGTTCAGCTCTTTCAAGTTGCAAGGTAAGAGAGATGTCAGGTCACCTAAGGAGAAAAAAGTCTTCCTGCAAGAATGCATGGAATAGGAGATGAACAGTGGGAAGCTTTCACAGAAGGCTCATAGGATCTAGAAGTTTGTTCAAGTGCAACACTGTTCATGCCATCTTATTCCTTATGTGTCTCCTCAACAGCAGAAGTTTTTGCTTCCTTTCTCCTGAACAAGTCTGGAGACTGTGCTTCTACAGCTGTTACTATTATCACATGAGTTCCTATGTTGCCTTCTTTTCCCCCCTTTAATTGCAGGGTTTCTGCTAACTTGTGGCTTGTAGTCGTGCCTTCTGTTATCTTCTGAATAACTTATTTTTACTACTTTTCTTTCTTTGTCTCCTTTTTCTGTCTAACAACTGTCTGTCTGATGACTCTTTTGGGGTTGAGTGGAGGATTTGATTCTATCACCCATTCATCATGGAATAGAGCATGCTTCTGGGTCACCTGCTAAACATCTGGTAAACTATTTTGGTTGCCTTTGGTCAGATATCCTTTCTCTGTTCATTGAATTCCACTCAAGGTATTAGGGCTACATATTTCAGGGCATGGAGACCTATATGTCAGGAATCTAGAGGCGGGCTAAGTCCATGGCAGCCACTTTGAGGATTCTCAGCTGGGGCAGTGTAAATATAGTCACATTTCATGGTGTTCCTAATGGGCTGTGTAGCCCATAAGAAATAAGTAGATTACATTTTTTTTCTGCCTTTAGTTTTATCGGAGTGTAGTTGCCTCACCATCTTGCATTCGTTTCTGCTGTACAGCAGAATGAATCAGCCACAGACATACATACCTGCATCTGTGTCTTAGTCGTGTCCAGCTCTTTGTGACCCCAAGGACTGTGTAGCCTGCCAGGCTCCTCAGTCAATGGAATCTTCCAAGCAAGAATACTGGAGCAGGTCACAATTTCCTACTCCAGGGCATCTTCCTGACCTAGGGATTTAACTCGAATCTCCTGAGTCTCCTGCATTGGCAGGTGGATTCTTTACCTCTGAGCCACCTGGAAAGACTGCAAATAGATACATGTCCACACAATGTATCCCCTTCCTTTTGGACTTCCTTCCCACTCAGGCCACCATAATGCATTAAGTAGAGTCCCCCACGGGATACAGTATGTTCTCGTTAGTTATCTATACAGAGTCTCAATATGTATATGTGTCAATCTTAGTCTGCCAATTGCTTCCCCCACTCCCATTTGCTCCTTAGTATCCATGTATTTCTTCTCTATATCTGTTTCTCTTATTTCTGCTTTGCAAATTAGATCACCTATACCATTATTTTATATCCCACATATATGCATTAATATATGATATTTGTTTTTCTGCATCTCATGCAGCTCAATATAAAAAACAAACAACCCAATCAAAAAATGGGCATAAGACCTAAATAGAAATAATAATTTTGAAAGAGGTTCCCCAAGCAAGCTCTGGGAGCTGTGCCCATGTTAATTAGTTTTCTATTTTTGCCGTAATAAATGATCAATTTAGCAGCTTAAAGTAGCACAAATTTATTATTTTATAGTTCTGTAGGTCAGAAGTTCTATATGGGTATCAGTGGACTAAATCTGAGTGTCAGCAGGGCTACATTTTTTTTTTTCTGGAGGTCCCGGAGAAGATTCTACCTGCAGGATCATTAGGTTGTTGGCAGAATTCAGTTCCTTGCAATAGTAGGATTAAGGATTCTTTCCTTGCTGATGGTCAACTGAAGCTCCTTCTAGGAGCCACCTGCATTCTTTGGCTTGTGGCATCTTTCCTTCAGAGCCAGAAGCAGAAAGTCAAGTCCCTCTCAAGCTTCAGATCTCTCCTGCTGCTGCTTCTGTCTTCTCATCTCCTTGAATCAATCTTTCTGCTTTCCTCTTCTGCTTTTAAGGACTCGTGTGACTAGATTAGGTTTACCAGAATAATCTAGGATAATCTCACTGTCCCAAAGTCTATAATATTAATCACGTCATCTGCAAAATCCCTTTGCCATGTAAGGTAACATATTCACAAGTTCCAGTATTAGGACATGGACATCTTTGTGGGGCCGTTAATCTGGCCTGGCAGACCATTTTTTAAAAAAATATAAATTTATTTATTTTAATTGGAGGCTAATTACTTTACAATATTGTATTGGGTTTGCCATACATCAACATGAATCCACCGTGGGTGTACATGTATGTGTTCCCCATCCTGAACCCCCTTCCCACCTCCCTCCCCATACCAGCCCTCTGGGTCATCCCAGTGTACCAGTCCCAAGCATCCTGTATCCTGCATCGAACCTGGACTGGCGATTCATTTCATATATGATATTATACATGTTTTAATGCCATTCTTCCAAATCATCCTATCCTCTCCCTCTCCCACAGAGTCCAAAAGACTGTTCTATACATTTGTGTCTCTTTTGCTGTCTTGCATACAGGGTTATCGTTACCATCTTTCTAAATTCCATATATATGCGTTAGTATACCGTATTGGTGTTTTTCTTTCTGGCTTACTTCACTCTGTATAACAGGCTCCAGTTTCATCCACCTCATTAGAACTGATTCAAATGTATTCTTTTAATGGCTGAGTAATACTCCATTGTGTATATGTACCACAGCTTTCTTGTCCATTCGTCTGCTGATGGACATCTAGGTTGCTTCCATGTCCTGGCTATTATAAACAGTGCTGCAATGAACATTGGGGTACACGTGTCTCTTTCAATTCTGATTTCCTCGGTGTGTATGCCCAGCAGTGGGATTGCTGGATCATAAGGCAGTTCTGTTTCTAGTTTTTTAAGGAATCTCCACACTGTTCTCCATAGTGGCTATACTAGTTTGCATTCCCACCAACAGTGTAAGAGGGTTCCCTTTTCTCCACACCCTCTCCAAGCACACCATTTTTTGACTTCCACTTGTCTTGAACATGACAAATATAAATCCTCCAGAACCTATCACAGTTTTCACATCCTCCTGAAGCTGTCCTCACATATGATTGGCAATGCTGATTTTTTCTTTCTTTGACTTCTTACACCATATTGTTTATACCACATTTGGTCACATGATCTTATAGTACTCTTGATGGTTTAATAAATATTTAAAGTATTATATAAGTAGCAGGCTTTGGGGAAAGGAAGCCTAACGGAGTACCAGTCCCTGGGCTGATGATCACTTCATTGATGTATCTACCACCAAAGCGGAGCTACTACAAGATCCTTATAATATGTTTTCTAGTTCCCTCTCTTACTCTGGCAGCCAGAGTTGATTAGAATTTAAATCATTCTTTCAATAGAGTAGAGCTTCTGCCCTTGGATTTTATTGTTTGTTTCATGAAAGAGAGCTCCAGTTGACAATTCAGGCATGGTTAGAATTCAGGAAATCTTTGTTGACAAAGATCACATTATAATTACCCTAAATCCAACTCTCTATGAAGATAATAGAATGTTAGAAAGTTTAGGGTCAGGCTTAACGCCTAGATTTCATCCCTCCTTTTCTGTTCACTTCCAAAGTCCACTGAGTATGTCCATAAAGGCAAGACCAGGGATAAAAATATAAATGTTATCAAAGTACCAAACAACAGTTCATTAATCTGTTTCTTAGAGCAGTGCTTTTTAGTAAGGGACCAAATTGAGAGTGGCCATTGAGAAATGACCCTGGGACCTGTGCTATTCTGGTTTACGCAGTTACCTGCAGACAGAAAGCTTTAGGCGGGCCAGAAGCCAAATAGATATCTCTTTGCTTACCGCATGGAGGAGGAAGCCAGGGGTTTTAAAAATGTGTTTGTTTTATAGACTTTTGAAGCAGGCAGCCCATACTGAGTGAGAAATAAAGGAGTCTGTCTTGCTTTTGAGCAGCTCACTGGTTTTATGGCCCGGTCTCATTAATCACTCTGTGACTTCAACACTCAGAGAAGAGACTTGAAACTTCATTCCTATTGATCCTTCCTGGATAGTAGAACAAGAGTTCCCTTTCTTCTTCTTCTCTCCCTTCTACCCACTTGGAGCTTCTTCCCAGGTGGCTCAGCAGCAAAGAATCTGCCTGTCAGTGCAGGAGATGTGGGTTCTATTCCTGAGTCTGAAGACCCCTTGGAGAAGGAAATTGCAACCCACTCCAGTATTCTTGCCTGGGAAATCCCATGGACAGAGGAGCCTGGCGGGCTACAGTCCTTGGGGTCGCAAAGAGTCAGACACGACCCAGCGACTAAACAACAACAACGCTTGCTCCTTCCTGGGCGGTGGAACAGGAGTTCTGTCTCTTCTGTGTACATGTGAGGGCAGGGGATAGGCATAACCCACCTCTGGCCTTTCAGGAACGGGACTTTACTGCTGCTGCTAAGTCGCTTCAGTCATGCCCGACTCTGTGTGACCCCATAGACGGCAGCCCACCAGGCTCCTCTGTCCCTGGGATTCTCCAGGCAAGAACACTGGAGTGGGTTGCCATTTCCTTCTCCAATGCATGAAAGTGAAAAGTGAAAGTGAAGTTGCTCAGTCGTGCCAGACCCCATGCACTGCAGCCTACCAGGCTCCTCCGTCCATGGAATTTGTCAGGCAAGAGTACTGGAGTGGGGTGCCATTGCCTTCTCCAAGACTTTACTGAGCCCCACTTATTTATCAGTCACCAAATTGAGCTCTTCCTGAATATATTTCCTCATGAACCCTCAATAGCTTTTGAGTAGACATCAATGGCACATGCTTTGATCTCCAAAGACTCTTACTTCTGTACTCCTCTGATAGGAGTTAAGGATCCAGATCAGCCACTGCTTATGGATTGGAAGTTTCTTCGACGGAATAACAGTTGTTAGACTGTGTCTTCCATGGGTAGTTCCATTTTGCGTTTGTAGTTCCTTTCGCTGTGTTGCTTTGCTGTGTTACTTTATCTCCAGGATTCTTCTCTTTTGAATCCTGCTTCTCATGTAGCAGTTAAGAAATGGTTCCCTCTCCCTAATATCTTCTTAAAAAGCCTAAACATTGTAGGTTTACAGAAACATTGCAAAAATTGTGTCTAGTTCACATACACTTTTCACTAAGCTTTTCTTGATGTCAGTGACTTATGTAATCACGGTATAGTGATAAAATCAATGATCAAAATCAAGAAATGAACACTGATACCCCTCTGATCAACACAGAGTTGTGGTTCAGATTTCACCAGTTTCCCTGTCATCAAAATATCCTTTTCTTGTCCAAGAACCCTATCAGGAACTTCACCTGCGCTCAGTACATCCGGCTCCTTAGTCTCCTGCAACCTGTGACACATTATTTCTGTATCTTTCATCAACTTGACAATTTGGATGAGTATTGTTGAGATGTTTTGCAGAATCTCTCTCTCATTTGGGGTTTGTCTGATGTTCTGTCATCATTAGAATAAGGTTGTGCTTGTTCAACAAAAATCCCACCAGTGATGTTGCATCCTTCTCAGCGCATCCCAGTAACAATTTTCATCACTTGGTTAAGGTGGTGTCTGCTGGATTTCCACCGTAAAGTTATTATTTATGCATTGGAAATTGATAATGATAGTGGGGGAGAAATTTTGAGAGTGGAGTAATATCTTTTTCATCAAACTTTTGCCCAACAATATTAGTATCCATTGGTGGAACTTGTCTGTGACAGATATTACTGTTGTGTTGGGATCATGGTAATTTTCTAATTCCTTCTTTATTTTTACATTTATTAGTGGGAATTTTTCTGATAAGAGATATCCTGTATCCCCAGTTTATTTATTTATTCAAGTATTTATAGTCTGTAGGGACTCCTGGATATTAATTTTACTAATATGGCTTATAAATCCAACACTTTCTCTTTTCCTGTCTTCCTTTCTTCCCCTCTTCTTTTTGGTTTTTTCTTTCATTGTTCAAACTTTGGCTGTTTGGAGTTCCTTGCCGTTGGTTCTTGTGTCCCTCTGACATATCTCATTCTTTTTGTACACTTCCTTATTTTTCTAGCATGATGAGATGTCCTGGGCTTACCTTATATTTTCTCTGCTCCAGTCCTGATATCAGCTAGTCCTCTAAGGAGCCTGCTTTCATTTTTGGAGAACAGTATTTAGAAGATGAAGATCTGGGTGCTGGGTGTGCTCCTTGTTATTGTATATCATTGATCCCAGGCCCTCTCAGTGGGCAGCATATATACTAACCCAACTATACACATATTTATTTACATTTATGTCTATATTCATAAATCTGCATATACATTAAAAACTGAGTTTGTATTGGTATCTCTGACTCCAGTTGAACACACGAGGTCTTTGTAGCCTTCCTTCCTTCCTCATTTTTATGAATTTATTTGTATTTATGGTTACACTGCGTCTTCACTGCTGTGCACGGGCTTTCTCTGGTTGTGGTGAGCGGGCTTCCGGTTGCATTGCACAGGCTCTAAGCGCGTGGGCTTCAGTAGCTGCGGATTGTGGGTCCTGGAACTGGGGCTCAGTAGCTGCGGTGCATGGGCTTAGTTGCTCCGTGGCATGTGGGATCTTCCTGGACCAGGGATTAAACCCATGTTCCCTGCACTGGCAGACAGATTCTTATTCACTGCACCACCAAGGAAGTCTGCTCCTTTCTTATTTTTAACTTCTTTTTCCCCACAATGAGAAAGCTCGATTTCAATATGTGCAATACCTTTACTTACTTGTTCAGTCCTAGAATACATGTAAAGGATTATAGAATTGCTAGCCCATACTGCTATTAGAAATAGATTTGCTAAATAGTGTAAAACATTTTTGTGTACAGTGTGAGATATTTATCTAATTTTAACTTTTCTAATCAACTTGTCAACATCCATCGGTTGTCCCAGCGCCATTTATTAAAACGTCTGTTTTTATCTCGGTGATTTAAGATGTCATTTGTAGCATATACTCAGTGCTCATCGATACCTGTGTCTGTTTCTGAACTTTCTATCTGTTTCTATTGATCTAGTTGTCCATTCATGTACCAATACCACGCTTTTAATTACAGAAGTTTTACAGTTTATTATAGTATATTTTAATGTGTGCTATGGCTAGTTTCCCTCTGTAGTTTTTCTCTTTGGGTGTTTTCCTAGCTATTCTTGCATATTTGTTTTTCTATCTAAATTTTAGTTATCAACTTATCTAACTCTGTTAAATAATTTCTTGGTAATTTTATTAGGGTGGTATTGAGTTAATAAATTAATATAAGGGAAACTGTCGTGTTTAATGCCAGGTCACCTAACCAAGAGCAGAGAACGCCTTGCCATTCCTTAAAATCTGCTTTTGTTTCTTTCAGGAGGTCTGCTATGGCTCTGCTAATTTGCGTCAGCCTCTCAGTTGTTTCCCTTCCTCAGCCTCTCTGCACACGTGTTCAGGCCATGCCCTTAAAGATCCTTCCCTATGTCTGGCTGCCTCATAGCACTTAACACACATTTTTAAAAGGAAGAAAAGAAAAAGAAGAAAAGGTAACTTGTTGTGGGCTCATTAGTGTCATCTCCCCCCACAGAAACAATTTGTATTACTGTCCTAACCTTAGAACGAAACCATATTTGGAGATTAAATCCTTATAGAGGTGATGAAGTTAAAATGAGGTCATTAGGGTGACGTTAATCCAATCTGATAAAAAAGGGAAATTGGACACAGATTTGTACTAAGGGAGGATCATCTGAGGACACAGGGACAAGACAGCCATCTAGAAGCCAAGGAGCGACCTCAGAAGAAAGCAACTCTGCTGACAACTTAAACTTAGCCTTTGGAACTGTGAGAAAATCAATTTCTGGGGTTTAAGCTACTCAGCTTGTGGTAATTTGTTATTGCAGCCTTAGCAAGCTAATATATTTTTCTAGAGAAAATTTTACTTACCTCAAGAGATCAGCCCTATTGATTAATTAATAGTCAGAGTTTCTTTGCAAATTCTACTCTTGAGATAGACTTTTTAGACCAGTATGGACGTGCTTTGAGCCTCAATATTGCTGTCACAGATTCAGCCAATATGCAAGTGACATGATCAATATTTTCAAGCCGTGTCCTCAGGGATGCTAGAAATACGACTTCGTTTTTTTCTACCACTCACCCTTATCTCTGTCTTGAGCCTCAGTGCTGCCTGGTGGCAGAAAATTTACCCAGTTAAGGCTAGTTTTAAGTATTTCAGATTAGGTCCATTTGGAGACTTTTCCTTCCCAAATGACTTCTCAGAGATTGGTTCAGAAAAATGCAGTAATCGGTCATGTTTTGTCGTGGCCAAGCTTAATAATGCCTCCTCTTAAAATCTTCCCTGCTTCTCTCCCTATCTTTCATGCCTGCTTTTTGCATTCCCTGAAATGTGTAGCAGATACACCTTCTCTAGGCTCTCCTTTTTCTGCAGACTAAAGTAACGCCTTGGCTTGTCTCTCTAGGCCCCACTTGGAAAGAAGCTCAGCCTGCCTTTGCTCTCTGAATGCCAGGATTATCTGAGGAGCATTTGTTCATCTTTCTTTTCCCTTATACTAGGACCTGATCCTGGGTTGGAGATGTAGGGTTAAAAGCCCCTTCTTTAAAGATGGAGACACATTGCCTCCACTACCCAGACACACGGCACTTCCTCATTCTTTCCAGTGTCACGTTCCACTCTGTGTATATTCTATAATTTATTTAACTGGTTTCCCATCAATGGATATCTTTTGCTATTGCAAACAGTATGGCAGTGAATAGCCTGTCCATTTGATGGACATTTGCAAATTGATCCAAATACTATGCGTGCGGTTTCTCATGATTTCTACGCTGTCCTCAGCATTGTATGAATTTCATCCTACAATTCACTTCAGCAGCTTCACCAACATTGAGGGCTATCAATCTTTTTAATATTTGACAATTTTGTAGATAAAATATTGCATATAATTTTAGTTTAGATGTTTATTTCTCATTTTCTAAGATACTTTTTAATCATATATTTAAGAGCTTTTTATTGTTTTTGTAGCTTATCTGTTCCTGTCCTTTTTTCCATTCTTCTGTTGGTTTGTTGGTGTTTTGATTTTTCTGAGGCCATTATAAAGGAAATTATCCCTTTGTCTTTCACTTGTTTTAGCTATGTTTTTTTTTTATTTTTCATTTGTAGTTTGACGTTTCTAATAATGAGTTTTTCCAGGAAGAATTTTTAATTTTGTTGTTAACTTTATCAGTTGTTTTCTTTGGCATCTTAGAACATCTGTGAATATTTAATACTAGGAGTAGTAGCAAAGAAGTTGCTTTTTTCCTGTTCCTCCCAGCTAGAACTGAAAGTGAGAAGAGCTCCAGTGCTGTTTTCAAACTTTGCCTTAAATACCTTCTCAGTGGGTCAACATCAGAGTGAATTTGAAGTGTTGTTACTCAGTTCTTACAAAATAATCTGGTTGATCTCAGTTTACAGAGCTACTCGTGCCTTGTATAGTCCTTCAAAACTGTGGACAAGTTTTTCAGAAAAAAGAAACAGAACAAAGCTAATGGTGCAGAACAATCACTTGACTTGATGCCGTGCGTGAGAAAAGCAACTATTCCTGCTGTGCGTGAGAAAAGCAACTTTTCCACTGTTGATAACTGCTATAATGTACTTCATTGCCCAAGTTAATGGATAACAGTGATACAGAGTAAAAAGATACTGTGCTTTTTGCTCTCATTTTCTCGACATTTCAATGAAATAACGAAGAATATTCTTTAGAACATGTTTCGACGTTTATAACACTTTTCCAAAACTTCTAGTATGATAATGCTACTAGATTAGGGCATGTAAGAATTGCCTTCTTACAAAAGGAATTTCATTTATAAATGCTGCAGAACTGGAGTTTGTCATTTCTTCTCTTATTACTGCTGCTGCTGCTGCTAAGTCACTTCAGTCGTGTCCAACTCTGTGCAACCCCATAGAAGGCAGCCAACCAGGCTCCCCCACCCCTGGGATTCTCCAGGCAAGAACACTGGAGTGGGTTGCCATTTCCTTCTCCAATGCATGAAAGTGAAATTGAAAGTGAAGTCGCTCAGTCGTGTCCAACTCTTCGCAAACCCGTGGACTGCAGCTGACCAGGCTCCTCTGTCCATGGGATTTCCCAGGCAAGAGTACTGGAGTGTGCTGCCATTACTAGCGTAATTTAAATAACCGAGAGAGGTTCTTCGATTAATTTGGTGTGTGCCTTCAGTGTGCCTCAAGTAACCTCTTCCATGTTAACAGCCTGGCTTATTTTAGGAAGAAAGGGTGACCTTAAGAAACAGCTGAGCCTGTGTGCTCATTGTTGTCAGTAAGGTGGGCTTGCCATCAGCTAACTAAGGCAAGAATTATAGTCTTGGTTAAAATTTTCTCCGAATATAAGTATACTGCACCCCTACAGTTATCTTTCAGCAGAATATAGCAAAATAAAGAAAAAGCCCTTCTGGCAGTGCAACTTATTCATTGGGAGGTTGTAACAAAGCTTATTTTAAAACCACACATTTAAGTTGTATTTGGTGTTTGTTAGAGACCCTCAAACTCTTCTGATGATCACATGAATTTCTTACTGAAGGTGCAGGAGCTGCCTGACTTAGGATTCAAGAAAGAGTTAATAAGAACTTTCAGTTTTTATTTTTTCCTAAAAATATTTAGCTCCCACATATGATTTTACTGTCTGTTGCTTAATACCATTTGAAAATTACTGGTAAATGACATAAATTTATGAAGTTATTACCAAATATTCAAGTGCTGAAGCAGATTTAATACTTCCTACCGTTTTTTTAAAAGAAAAATCTTGGTCATTCTGTCTTTTACAGCAGAAGAAAACACACAGGAGCTTAAGTTAAAAAGTTTGTTATAAAATTTTTTCAAAATTTGAAATTGAGGTATAATTTACATATAATAAACTGTACAGATTTTGAATTTAGTTTTATTAGTTTTAATAACTGTGTACATCCACCATCCATAAAAACAGTGCAGCATATTTCCATTTCCTCCAGGAAGTTCCCTTGTGTCCCTTTTTAGTCCTTAGATACCTCTCCTTATAACAGGCAACCTGTGGCTGGACATTTGAATTCTTTCCAGAGCTTTGCTGTGATGGGTAAGTTTTGCAAACATTGTTGTACACATCTTTCTGTGGGTATATGTTTTCAGTTCTCTTGGGTAAATGCCTAGAAATGTAATTGCCAGTCAACAGTTCTCCAAAATATCGCACCATTTCACATTCTCATGGCAGTGTATGAGAGTTCCAGGTGCTCTGCATCATCACTGACATTTGGTAATATCAGTTTTTTATTTTTTAAAAAAGATTTATTATTATTTTTTTTGGCTATGTTGGGTCTTCATTGCTGTGCACAGGCTTTCTCTAGTGGTGAGTGAGAGCTACTCTGCATTGCAGTGGCTTCTCTTGTTGCAGAGCCTGAGCTCTAGGCACGTGGGCTTCAGTAGCTGTAGCATACAGATTCAGTAGTCGTGGTCCACAAGCTTTGTTGGTCTGTGGCATGTGAGATCATCCTGGACCAGGGATCGAACTTGTCTCTTCTGCATTGGTGGGTGCATTCTTAACCACAGGACCACCAGGGAAATCCCAGTGTGTGATTTTTGATGTTAACTATTCTAGTGGGTATGAAATGGTATCTCGTTTTGATTTTATTTTGAATTTCCCTTGAATAAGAATGAACTTCTTTTTATATCCTATTGATCACTTATTTGTATAGCTTTTTTTGGGTGAAGAGTTTGTTGAAGTATTTTGTCCGTTTAAAAAATTAGGTTGTTAGTTTCTTTTTCTTAAGTGTTGATTTGTAAGAGTTCTTTGTATATACTGGGTACAGATTTTTAAAAGCATATTTAGCAGATATTTTTTCCGTAGTGTGTAGTTTGCTTATTAATTTTGTAACTGGTGGTTTTCAAGGAGCAAAATTTTAAAATTGTGATGGGTCTGTTTATCAATTTTTTCTTCAATAGCTAGTTCTCTTGTGACCTAAGAAATCTTCATCTACTCTAGAGCCCTATGGCTCTAGTTTTCAGATTTATATCTATAATCCACCCCAAAATAATTATTTATGTGTAGAGTGGAATAGCAGTTGAAGTTTATTTATGTATTTAAAGTAATGTACAGAGGACTTTATTTCCCTCGTAGAAATTCCTTGACATTTTTTTTGAAAACCAAGCAATATATGTGTGTGGATCCATTTCTGTAATCTCTATTTTGTTCTATTAATCTATTTTTCTTTGTAGCACTAGCACACTGTGTTAATTACTGTTTCTACAGTGTGAATTTTGAAACCAGACAGCATACATCTTCAACTTTGTTCTTTTTGTAAAAAACTACTTCCGATTCTTTGCATTTCTGTAAACATTTTAGAATCAGCTTTTCTGCTGGAATTTTGGGATTGTACTAAAACATTAATTTGGGTAAAATGTATATTGACAGTGTTGAGTCTTTCAAGCTATGAACATAGTATCTTTCCATTTATTAGGTCTTCTTTAGTTTCTTTCAGAAATTTTTATAGATTTTAATCTATACAGCTTGTGAATTTTTTGCTAAAATTATTCCTATATACTTGGTGTTTTGTGTTGCTATAGTAAATGGTATTGTTTTAAGATTGCACCTTATTATTGTTTGTTGTTTGTATGTGGAAGTACAAATGACATACATGTTTTGCCCCACTATTCTTCAAACTTGCTAGATTCACTTGTCAGTTCTAATATAATTTGTTTTTGCAGCTTCTATAGGAATTTCTGGGTACCCAGTCATAACTGCAAATAATGATAGTTTTATTTCCTATCAAAACTGTATGCCTTGTTTTGATTTTTTTGCTGTATTTGCCTATTAATTCTAGTACAATAATATTACAATATTTCTAAGGTACCAAAATAGGAAAATGAGTAGAAATGGTGAGAATTAGTATCTTTCCTTGTTCGCAGTATTAGGGAGAAAGATTTCAGTGCTTCACTTTTATATTATTGTATTAGCTGTTAACTTTTTATTATTATTATTACTAATAGTCCCTTTATTAGATTTCCTTTTCCTCATTTAGAATATTTCTATTCTTTCTATTCCTATTTCCTTCTATTCCCTTTATTAGATTTTCTTCTCTTCCTTATTTGCTGAGTATTCTTTTTAAAATCATGAATAAGTGCCGAATTTTGTTTGCTGAATTTTTGCTTTTTTGTTATTTTTAGTGATAATTTTATAATTTTTCTTCTAATTCTGTTCATGTGTCAATTAACATCAGTTAATTTTTATACCAACCTTGCGTTCCATGTTTATGTTTGTTATATATTGTTGAATTAGATTTATTACTATTGTGTCTATTGTATATATATTCATAAAATATATTGGCCTGTAATTTCCTTATTTCTGTTAGATTTTTGTATTATGGTTATGCTGGCATCAAAAGGAGTTGAGAACTATTTCCTTCTTGATTTTTCTGTGAGATTTGTATATATCATAGGATTGTCTCTTAATCAACATTACAGAATGACTGATGAGTTGATGGTTCAGCATTTTCCAAAATTTTATTTTTGAGTCATCTGATATTTTAAAGGAGATATCTAATAGACTTTTTTTTTTTTAAACTTTACATAAT
>NW_011494894.1:3159765-3169804 GCF_000754665.1 Bison bison bison
TTATCTTGATAGTGAAGATCTTTTTTGTACAGTTCTTCTGTGTATTCTTGCCACCTCTTCTTCTATTTTTTTTTCTTTTTTAAATTTTATTTTATTTTTAAACTTTACATAATTGTATTAGTTTTGCCAAATATCAAAATGAATCCATCACAGGTATACATGTGCTCCCCATCCTGAACCCTCCTCCCTCCTCCCTCCCCATACCATCCCTCTGGGTCGTCCCAGTGCATTAGCCCCAAGCATCCAGTATTGTGCATTGAACCTGGACTGGCATCTCGTTTCATACATGATATTTTACCTGTTTCAATGCCATTCTCCCAAATCTTCCCACCCTCTCTAATAGACTTTTAATTATGAATTTCTCTACTTTTCCTAAACCTCTCCATTTCTCAGTTACATAATCAGAAGTCAGTTTGTGTGGTTCTAATTCTTTGAAGCTATATTTTGATTTTTATGTAATACCACCCACTGTGTATAAGGATGATACTAAAGTGATCATTTATAGTTTGTGTTATTTGTAATATCATGATGGTAAGCGTTTCCTACTCTTATCCAATGTCCTTGACATTAAAATCTGCACAATAAATATTTCATAGATTTCCCCAGAAAAAAAAGTACATTTTTTCAAGCAAATATATAGGTCTTTAAAGAATTTGAACTTCTTAAAACTTAGTTACTATGAAGCTCAAAGTTAAATTTAACGTTCAGTTGTAATACCTAACTTATACCAGTTGCTTTAGATAGCTTTGATAGCTCAGTTGGTAAAGAATCTACCTGCAATGTAGGAGACCCTGGTTCAATCCCTGGTTGGTGAGATCCACTGGAGAAGGGATAGATTACCCACTCCAGTATTCTTGGGCTTCCCTTGTGGCTCAGCTGATAAAGAATCCACCTGCCATGCGGGAGACCTGGGTTTGATCCCTGGGTTGGGAAGATCCCCTGGAGAAGGGAAAGGCTACCCACTCCAGTATTCTGGCCTGGAGAATTCCATGGACTGTATAGCCTATAGGGTTGCAAAGAGTCAGACAGGACTGAACAACTTTCACTTCTGTATTGGCTAGAGAGATTGGGAAGAAAGGAATTAATAAAAACATTTTCACTGTTGCCCACGGAAAGCTCCATTTAACTGAACACACACCACCAGATTCTTAAACTAAAGGCAGTGGTATGATTTACCTGCTCCACACCACTGGTTCCAAAGTGGAACATTCTTAGCCCAGGATTCTTTTTTTGTGTTTAGTAATGGATGGGTGGGAAGAAACTCCTCTTGGATCATGACTTGACTCAGTTTTTGGTTAAAAGCAGAAACCATAGATGACACATCAGATCTCAGAGCAGCATCCGAGTAAGAAAATGGAAAATCCACACCATAGTAGTCCTAATCCACTAAGTGTAGCCCTCACTGAATTCACCTTGTCCTCTGAACCTCTTTCTTGCTTCCACTTGGGTCATCAGAGATCCACCTGGCTTTGTCACTGGTCCACCTTCTTCTGTGCTCTTAAGTCATTTCTTAAATATCGATATATTTGGGTCATTGGAGACAATGTTCTTAATTAATACTAGGAATCAAAACAATTTTGTGGTTAGATCTCATTGATTGGTATAAACCTTTTATTCATTGATTCAAAATAATACATTAATTTTTTTCCCCAAAGAGATAAAAAAATAAAAAAGATACAAAATTTCCTATGGAGGCTATATTTGATATCTTTTATTATTCTTGCAAAGTGTGATGATCATAAAAAAACTCAAAGAAATCTACTCATAGGTGCTTGGCTTACCTAACTACTCTAATTGCCATTTTTCCTTTTTTAATTGTAATTTTCTTATTTTATGTCTCCTAAAATCGTGAACTGCCTAAACTTTTTTTTTTATTAAGTAGAAGAGTTATAAAAATACTTAATGATCTAAAACATTGAACAGGTTGTGGTAAATCATTTTTATAGTTCTTCCCCCAAGAAGAGTGTAGAGCCGTCACAAGTTGAAGGCAGGGTCATCCTCTCCACATGGTCAAATTAAATACTGTTTCTGCAGGAAAACAAGAAGTATTATGCAGGAGAGTGATGAATACATAGACATATGATGCTGCCTCTGTTCCAACAACTTCCACATTTGCATCTCCTGCCCAGACTTCTCCCTAACTCCATCTTGTATTCCCAGAATGTTCTCACATATATCTAAATGGCATCTTATGGTTAACATTGTCCTAAACTGATTCTTGATCTTCCTCACCATGCTTCGTCCTCCCATGCCCATCTTCTTTCAATAAATGGCAAGTCTATACTTCCAGTTCCTCTGGCAAAGCACCTCGAAGCCATCTTTGACTCTTCTGTTTTACTCACATCCCACATCTGATGCACAGTAAATTTTATCATTGCATCTACAAAATATACTCTGAAAATGAACCTGTAGTAATGATGACTTTCACTGTCACTGCCATGGTCTAAGTCATTTCCCACCTGGATTATTGCAATACTTTTCTAACCTACTTCCAGCTTATTCTTTTCAGAATAATTTCAGTAATGCAAAGATCTTGTTAAAATCTAGGTCAGATCTTGTAACTTTTCTGTGCCACTTCCCTGTTCTAGACTCTCCAAGAGCTTCCTTTTCTCTCTGACACAAAGTGAAAGCTAGAGAGAGACTTTCCAGTAGTCCATAGCATGTCCATGATCTGGCCGTGGACCACCTCTCTGAGCTCATTTCTTCCTCCTCCTCTCCTGCCTGACATTCCACTCCAGCCACACTGTTTTCTCAGGGCATCCTGTCTGGACCACTTTCTCCAGGTATCATCATGTGTTACTTTCTCATCATTTTTAGACTTTAATCACGGTTATTTTCTCATTGAGGATTTTCATGGCCAGTGTAATATTGCACTCTCTCCCGGGTACTCTCTGTTCCATTTCACTGCTTTTTTTCTCCTTATCTTTTATTATCACTCACAAACTGTTCTAGTTTCCTTGGGCTGCTGTAACAAAGAATCACAACCAGCTGTCTCAAAACAGCAGGTATTTATTCTCCCACAGTTATGGAGGATAGGAGTCCAGAATGATGGTGTACCAGGGTTGGTTCCCTCTGGAGGTTCTGATGGAGAATCTGTTCATGCCTCTCTCCTGAATTTTGGTGGTTACTGGTCATCCTTGGCATTCTTTGGTGTGAAGCTGCATCACCACAGTCTCAGCCTTTATCATCACATGGTGTTCTTGCCGTGTTTCTTTTCCCCCTTCTTGGAAGGACATGAGTCATGTTGGATTTAGGGCCCACCTTAAGTCAGTATGGGCTTCCCTGGTGGCTCAGATGGTAAAGAATCCACCCGCAATGTGGGAGACCTGGGTTTGATCCCTGGGTTGGGAAGATCCCCTGGAGGAGGGCATGACACCCCACTCCAGTATTCTCGCCTGGAGAATTCAATGGACAGAGGAGCCTGGCGGGCTACAGTCCATGGGGTCTCAGAGAGTCAGACACGACTGAGCGGCTTTCACCTTCACCTTTTAATTGAGTATGGCTTCCCAGGTGGCACTAGTGGTAAAGAAAGTGAAAGTGAAGTCGCTCAGTCGTGTCTGACTCTTTGCGACCCCATGAACTGTAGCCTACCAGACTTCTCCATCCATGGGATTTTCCAGGCAAGAATACTGGAGTGGGTTGCCATTTCCTTCTCCAGGAGATCTTCGCAACCCAGGGATTGAACCCAGATCTCCCGCATTGTAGGCAGATGCTTTACTGTCTGAGCCAACCCAACTGCTAATGCAGGAAACATAAGAGACATGAATTCAATCTCTGGGTTGGGAAGATCTCCTGGAAAAGGGAATGGCTAGCCACTCCAGTATTCTTGCCTGGAGAATCCCATGGACAGAGGAACGTGGTGGGCTATGGTCTATAGGGTCACAGAAGTCGAACACTATTGATGGGACTTAGTGTGTACATCTGGTCATCAAAGCCACCCTTTCTCCTTTTGATCCAGTATGATCTCATCTTACCTTGATTACATTTGTAAAGACTGCGTTTCTAAATAAGGTCATAGTCATAGATTCCAGATGGATGTGAATGTTAAGGGAAAGTGACACTATTAAATTCAGCACACTAATACATTTATCTTGTTTACTGTCTGTTTCCCTCACTGAAAGATACATTTGGGAGAAATTTGCTCATCACTACATCCCTGTTCATAGAATAGTCTGAGACACGTGGTAGGGCTTAGTGGTGTTTATTAAATAAATAATACTCTTGGTTGGTCAGCCTGGGTTTTAATGAGATGGCAGATGCCCAGATATATTGCAGCTGATGACTACTGTGTGAAAGAGAGTCCATTTTTCTAAGTGAAGCCTACAGTCTAGTAATTCAATCATAATACTTTACTCCTTGAGTTTTCCTCCAAGATCTATTCACAGAGCTTGGACTAGCCTCCAGTCGCCTCTGAAGCCATAACTTAGAAAATAATATCAGTTGTAAAAGACTCTGAGGTCTTGAATAAATGTACCATAACCATGCGAAGACCATTCCTTAAAGACACTGCTAATGTCACTTGATGTTAGAGGGCACTAAATAAACTTTTGATGTGTTTCTGACTTTTCTAAATTCCCTGGATAATAGGAAATCAAATAAGACAGTCCAAGAACAATATTTCCAAACAAAGCAAATAAAAGCCCCCAACATACTTTTGACGTCAAAGCAAAGCTCTTCTCACATTGAATCCTAGTGTGTAAACTCTTGGGTACAGATGAATCAGCAGCAGCTAAGTTAACAAATAAAATATGAAGCCTCATATCCCAATATGAGCTTTCCCATCCCATTCAAAGAAGGAAACTTCAAGGCATGCATTTTTCTCTCAACTAATGGAAAGTACATTTGATTAGCAAAAGTTGCTGCCACTGATTTTTAAAAATGAAATGATTGTCTTTTACTTAAAAAGTGTTCTCAATTTTATTGCTTGCTATTAGCAGACTTAGAAAAAAGAGCATTTTGGTACTGGTGTCAGTCTTGCTGTATGAGTTGATTATTTATTTGCTAAAGTTGTGGGTCATTCACTTGAGTGAGATTTCTTGCCAGGCTTTCACAAGACTTTTTAGTTTTTATTGTAACCATATTTGAAGTGAGATGGTGTCCTGCCAGTAGGGTGCCCTGAAGAAACTAAATGTTTTTCCTTTGGAGAGAGACTGTTATGGACTGATCTGTATCCATCTTCTACCCTTCTCCCAATTCATATGTTGAAGCTCTAACCCTCTGTACCTTAGAATGTGCCCTTATTTGGAAATAATGTCTTTGTGATGTACTTAGTGAAGATGAGTCTGTTAGGGTGAGGCCTAAATCCAGTATGACAAATGTCCCTATAAAGGAGGAGGGGAGGGTTTGGATGCAGAGACATGCACACAGAGAGAACTCTATGTGAAGACGAAGGTAGAGATTGGGCTGATGCTTCTGTAAGCCAATGAACACCAAAGATTGCCGGCGAATCAGTGGAAATTCATAGAATAGATGCTTCTTCAGAGTCCTTTGAAGGAAACAGCCCTGCTGATTGATTTAGGACTTCTAGCCTCCAGGACTCTAAGATAACAAATCTGTGTGGGTTAAGCCACCCAGTCCATGGTACTTTGATATGGCAGCCCTAGAAAACTGATATGCCCTGGAAGGCACTCTGGTGGAACTCTTTCAGTATGGCCTTAGCCTGGCTGCCTTCATGGTCTCCACTTGGCTTGGCAGACAGGAAGTCACATGCCATCTTTTCCTTCCAAACTTCCAGTCCTTCCCTCTGTTTCCATGTTCTGTAGTATCGGGAGACTCCAGGTAACTCCTCTCCTCAGAATTTTCTGTTTCAACAAATATGCAGCCAGGGGAGTGACGTTATGTTCCCCTTTTGCAAAAACCCCAGACTCACTTGGAGTCCTCTTCACTCAACTGAGAAGTGAAGACTGAGGAACCTACAGTAAAGGAAATGTTCTCTAATAACAAGTTCCTGCCATTCATTGGCATTCATGCATCCGCCTCCTTGCATTCACGCATCCTCCTCTTTACCTTCATTCTGTTGGCAAATATTGTTGAGTGTCCGGCCCGAGGCATTAACAAAACAAGGTTCCTGCTCCCTTGTATTCTAGAGATGAAGACAGAAACTATTAACAAATAAATAAAATGTATAATATGTCAGATGATATTAGGAGCTAAGAACAATAAAACCATATGGGAAGGGTTGATTTTTATAGAAGAGGAAAAACCTCTCTGATATAGGAACATCTGTGTGTAAACTTGTGGGAATCGAGAGGAGAACAGGGAGGCTGTTTAAAGGAAGACCCACCTGGACAGAAGGAGTAATAATTGCAGAGACCCAGAAGTGAGAGTGCGGGTGGTTTGTTCACAGAAGAGGAAGCACAGCAGTATGGATGCAGCACGGTGATCAAGGAGAAAATTGGTAGGAGGTGAGTTCCGGAAGGTGGGGTGCTTGCAGACCCGGAAAGGGCTTATGAGCCATTGAAAGGACTTTTGATTTTACTCTGAGAGAAATTGGAAGCATTGAATTATTTCAAGCACAGGAGTGACATGATCTAATGAATTTTAATGAGGATCTCTCTGGCTGCAGGTGAAGAATAGTCTTCACAGAGAGGAGAAGAGAGGTCAGTGTGCTGAGTCTGTGAGCTGCCGACTAGGATCCATTCTCTCTCTTTTTTTGTATTTAGAAATTCCTGATTAACAGAAGTGATAATGAACTCAGATTAAAAAATTCCCCAGACTACATTAACCAGTCTTCCATGCACATAGGGGAGGTCTTGTGGCTATTTCTAGCTAATGAAATGTCATCAGAAGTTGGGAGGGGCTTCTAGAATGCCACTTAGAAAGGGTGCTGCCTCTGCTAGCGTGTGCTTTTGCCTGTCGTCTTTCACTTCTTCCTGCGTCAAGTATGAATATGATGGTTGGAACCAAAGGAACTGTCATTGGGGAAATATAGTGTAAAAACATAATGGTATAAAATAGTTCATACAACTCAACCACAAGAAAACAAAACAACCCAATTGAAAAATGGACTGAAGACCTAAATAGACATTTCTCCAAAGAAGGCATGCAGATGGCCAAGAGGCATATGAAAAGATGCTAAATGTCACTGATTATTAGGGAACTGCACATGAAAAGTACAATGAGGTCCCACCTCATGCTAGTCAAATGACTTTTCATCAAAAAATCTACAAATAACAAATGCTGGAGAGGATATAGAAAAAAGGGGACCCCCCCCTACACTGTTGGTGGGGATATAAATTAGTACAGCCGCTATGGAGAACAGTATGGAGGGTCCTGAAAAAACTAAACATAGAATTACCAAATGGTCCAGCAGTCCCACTCCTGGGCATGCATCTAGAAGAAAACTAATCCAAAGTGATACATGCACCCCAGTGTTCATAGAAGCACTATTCACAGTAGCCAAGGCATGAAAACGACCTAAATGTCCATGGAAGATGAATGGATAAAGAAGATGTGGTGCTTAGGTACAGTGGGATCCTACTCACAATAAAAAGGAATGAAATAATGACATTTGCAAAGATGGGTATGGATTTTAGACATGTATTATCATACTAAGTGAACTGAGTCAGAAGGACAGATACCACATGGTATCATTTACATGTGGAATCTAAAATATGACACGAGTGAACCTACATAAAAAACAGAGACAGCCTCACAGATGTAGAGAACAGGCTGTGGTTGCTAAGGGCGGGTATGGGGGGAAGGATGGATTAGGAGCTTGGTGTTAGCAGATGCAACCTATTATACATAGGATGGGTAGACACAAGGTTCTACTATAGCACAGGGAGCTATATTCAATATCGTGTGATAAACCACAATGGAAAAGAATGTAAAGAAGAATGTATACTTATGTATAACTGAATCACTTGGCCATACAGCAGAAACTAACACAACATTGCAGATCAACTGTATATTAATAATGAAAAAATAGAGGTATAACTACTCACGCCTATCAGAATGGCTAAAATGTAAGAAAAACGATAGTACTAAGAGCATACTGCACACAAACAAATACTGTGCACAAACAAAACCCTGTGCACACCAGGAGCCAGGAGAAGGGAGCAGTGTCCCCACAAGAGACTGAGCCAGACTTGCCTGTGAGTGTCCGGGAGTCCCCAGGGAGGTGTGGGTTGACAGTGGCCTGCTGTGGGTCAGGGGCACGGAATACAAGTCCTTTAGAAGGAGTTCCCCGTTAGTCCTCTTTAGCCCTCCATAGTTTGGCCTCGGGTCAAACAACAGGGAGGGAACACAGCCCCACCCATCAACAGAAAATTGAGTTCAAGCATGGCCCCACCCATTAGAACAAGACCCAGTTTCCCCCATAGTCAGTCTTTCCCATCAGGAAGCTTCCATAAGCCTCTTATCCTTAGCCATCAGAGAGCAGACAGAATGAAAACCACAGTCACAGAAAACTAACCAAATTGATCACATGGACCATAACCTTGTCTAACTCAATGAAATTATGAGCCATGCCGTGGAGGGCCACCCAAGACAGATGGGTCATGGTGGAGAGTTCTGACAAAATGTGGTCCACTGGAGAAGGGAATGGCAAACCACTTCAGTATTCTCACCTTGAGAACCCTGTGAACAGTATGAAAAGGCAAAAAGATGGGACACTGAAAAAGGAACTCCCCAGGTCGGTAGGTGCCCAATATGCTACTGGAAAAGAGTGGAGAAATAACTCCAGAAAGAATGAAGGAATGGAGCCAAAGCCAAAACAATACCCAGTTGTGGATGTGACTGGTGATAGAAGCAAGGTCTGATGCTGTAAAGAGCAATATTGCATACGAACCTGGAATGTTAGGTCCATGAATCAAGGCAAATTGGAAGTGGTCAAACAGGAGATGGCAAGAGTGAATGTCAAAAATGTCTGCATTGTAGGCAGACGCTTTACCGTCTGAGCACCAGGGAAGTTCAGCAACTGGAAGAGTGGAGAAATAACTCCAGAAAGAATGAAGAGACATAGTCAAAGCAAAAACAGTGCTTAGTTGTAAATGTGACTGGTGATGGCAGTAAAGTCTGATGCTATAAAGAGCAATATTGCATAAGAACCTGGAATATTAGGTCCATGAATGAAGGTAAGTTGGAAGTGGTCAAACAGGAGATGGCAAGAGTGAACATTGACATTTAGGAATCAGTGAACTAAAATGGATTGGAATGGGTGAACTTAATTCAGATGACCATTATATCTACTACTGTGGGCAAGAATCCCTTAGAAGAAATGGAGCAGCCCCCATAGTCAATAAATGAATCTGAAATGGAGTACTTGGGTGCAGTCTCAAAAATGACACAATGATCTCTGTCCATTTCCAAGGCAAACCATTCAGTATTACAGTAATCCAAGTCTATGCTCCAACCACTAATGCCAAAGAAGCTGAAGTTAAATGGTTCTGTGAGGACCTATAAGACCTTCTAGAACTAATACCAAAAAAAGATGTCCTTTTTTATTAGGGGACTGGAATGTAAAAGTAGGAAGTCAAGAGATACCTGGAGTAGCAGGCAAGTTTGGCCTTGGAGTACAAAATGAAGCAGAGCAAAGGCTAACAGAGTTTTGCCAAGAGAACACAGTGGTCATAGCAAACACCCTCTTCCAACAACACAAGAGATGATTCTACACATGGACATCACCAGATGGTCAGTACCGAAATCAGATTGATTATATTCCTTGCAGCCGAAGATGGAGAAGTTCTTTACAGTCAGCAAAAACAAGATCACGTGCTAACTGTGGCTCAGATCATGAACACATTATTGCAAAATTCAGACTTAAATTAAACAAAGTAGGGAAAACCCTAGACCATTCAGGTATGACCTAAATCAAGTCCCTTACAGGTATGACCTAAATCAAATACAGTGAAAGTGACAAATAGATTCAAGGGATTAGATCTGATAGAGTGCCTGAAGAACTATGAACGGAGGGGAGGGGAGGGAGGAGGGTGGAGGGTTCAGGATGGGGAACGCGGGTATACCTGTGGCGGATTCATTTTGATATTTGGCAAAACTAATACAACATTGTAAAGTTTAAAAAAAAAAAAAACAAAAA
>NW_011494894.1:3170006-3182224 GCF_000754665.1 Bison bison bison
ATGAACGGAGGTTTGTGACCCTGTACAGGAAGCAGGATCAAGACCATCCCTAAGAAAAAGAAATACCAAAAGGCAAAATGGTTGTCTGAGGAGGCCTTACAAACTGAGAAAAGAAGAGAAGCTGAAGGCAAAGGAGAAGAGGAAAGATATACCCATTTGAATGCAGAGTTCCAAAGAATAGCAAGGAGAGATAAGAAAGCCTTCCCTAGTGATCAATGCAAAGAAATAGTGGAAAACAATAGAATGGGAAAGACTAACGATCTTTTCAAGAAAATTAGAGATACCAAGGGAGCATTTCATGCAAAGATGGGCACAATAAAGAACAGAAATGCTATGCACATAATAAAAGCAGAAGATATTGAGAAGAGGTGGCAAGAATACACAGAAGAACTATACAAAAAAGATCTTAATGATCCAGATAACCATGATGGTGTGATCACTCACCTAAAGTCAGACATCCTGGAGTCCAAAGTCAAATGGGTCTTAGGAAGCATCATTATGAACAAACCTAGTGGAGGTGATAGAATTCCAGCTGACCTATTCAAGTCCTAAAAGATGATGCTATGAAAGTGCTGCACTCAATATGCCAGCAAATTTGGAAAACTCAGCAGTGGCCACAGGACTGGAAAAGGTCAGTTTTCATTCCAATCCCAAAGAAAGGCAATGCCAAAGGATGTTCAAACTACTGCAGAATTACACTCATCTCACACGCTAGCAAAGTAATGCTCAAAATTCTCCAAGCCAGGCTTCAATAGTACATGAACCGAGAGCTTCCAGATGTTCAAGCTGGATTTAGAAAAAGCAGAGTAACCAGAAATCAAATTGCCAGCATTCGTTGGATCATCAAAAAAGCAAGAGTTCCAGAAAAGCATCTACTTCTTCTTCAGTAACTACTCAAAAGCCTTCTACTGTGTGGATCACAACAATCTTGGAAAATTCCTCAAGAGATGGGAATACCAGACCACCTGACCTGCCTCCTAAGAAATCTGCATGCAGGTCAAGAAGCAGCAGTCAGAACCAGACATGGAACAATGGACTGGTTCCAAATTGGGAAAGGAGTACGTCAGGGCTGTATATTGTCATCCTGCTTATTTAACTGATATTCAGAGTACATCATGCAAAATGTCGGGCTGGATGGAGCACAAGCTGGAATCCAGATTGCTGGGAGAAATATCAATAACTTCAGATATACAGATGATACCACCCTTATGGCAGAAAGCAAATAACTAAAGAGCCTCTTGATGAAGGTGAAAGAGGAGAGTGAAAAAGGTGGCTTAAAACTCAACATTCGAAAAACTAAGATCATGGCATCCAGTCCCATCACTTCATGGCAAATTGATGGGGAAACAATGGAAACAGTGAGAGACTTTATTTTCTTGGGCTCCAAAATCACTGCAGATGGTGACTGCAGTCATGAAATTAAAAGATGCTTGCTCCTTGGAAGAAAAGCTATGACCAACCTAGATAGCATATTGACAAGCAGAAACATTAGTTTGCCAACAAAGGTCCGTCTAGTCAAAAGCTATGGTTTTTCCAGTAGTCGTGTATGAATGGGAGGGTTGGACCATAAAGAAAGCTAAGTGCCAAAGGATTGATACTTTTGACCTGTGATGTTGGAGATGACTCTTGGGAGTCCCTTGGACTGCAAGGAGATCAAACCAGTCCATCCTAAAGGAAATCAGTCCTGAATATTCATTGGAAGGACTCATGCTGAAGCTGAAACTCCAATATTTTGGCCACCTGATGGGAAGAACTGACTTATTGGAAAAGACCCTAATGCTGGGAAAGATTGAAGGCAGGAGAAGGGGATGACAGAGGACAAGATGGTTAGATGGCATCACTGACTTGATGGATATGAATTTGAGCAAGCTCTGGAAGTTGGTGATGGACAGGGAAGCCTGGCGTGCTGCAGTCCATGGGTTCACAAAGAGTCAGACAGGACTGAGCAAATGAACTGAACTGTACTGAAGAGAGTACTAAGAGAATGTGGTGCAATTGGATCTCTCATACATTGAAAATGGAAATGGAAAATGTACAACTCAAGTTTTCTTAGAAATTTTCATCTACCCTTACTGTGGGATCTATCTCATCTATGTGTTTACCCAGTAGAAGTTTAAACTTAAGTTTGTGTAAAAATATGTATATAAATGTCTATAGAAACCTTATATATAATCTCTAAGCACTGAAAACAACTGAAATGTCCTTTAGAGGATGCATAGGTAAAGAAACTGTGGTGTGTCCATGTAATGCAGTACTACTCAACAACAGAAAAGAATGAATTATTGATACATGTGACAGCGTGCATGAATTTTTAATGAATTTGGTAAGTGAAAAAGCCAGATCCAAAAGATTTAATGCTGTCTGATTTCACTTATATGTCATTACAAAAAAGGGAAAACTGTAGGGATAGGGTATATAGGCTGCAGAATGGATTGATTATAGAGGGCAGTATGAGAAAATTTGGGGGAGTCAATGGAACTGTTCTACATCATAATTCTGGTGGGCATACATCTCTGTGCATTTGTCAGCGCCCATAAAACTGTGTATCACAGGGTGAAAATTTTATAGTATATAAATTAAGAAAATTTTTTTAAATTGGGAAAAAAGTTGGGAAAATTGTCAGTCTAAATCTGTATTTTCTATTAGAAAGTAGGAAAATAAAATTATCTTGATTCCTGAAACTCAGTTTTGTGGTTCAATAAAAGATAATTCCCCTTCGTGGATACATAGTCCAGTTCCCATTTTTTAAACAAGTACTTGTGTTAGAAAGGCAACACAGGGAACAGAAGAGTCTGAACAATTGAGTTTGGTGTATTTTTTTCCATCTTAATATCTACTCCTGGAAACATTTGGAGAGGGTCAGAACCGACAGAAAGATAAGTCATGCTTTTAGCTTCTTTTCTTTCTGGTACATAAATGTTAATATGCCAGATAAATTGCTCTATAACAGTTGCTGTAGGGATAACATAGGGATAAAAAAACCAATTTCCCCTCTCCCAGAAATCTCTCTCAGTTGAGATATGTAATTTTCAAAGTCTTTATATATAAATGATTTAGTTATTTTTATTATTAGGGATGAAAATGTTTTGGAAGGAATATTTAGCTCTGGGTAGCAATCGAATAGACAGCTGAAATGCAGAATCCCAGTAAATAAAGCTGCAGTCTGCTCAGCCCACCAGATGGAGAGCCCTGCAAGGCTCTTATCCTGTCACCAATTAACCCCCATCAATTTTCTTTCCAGGGACAGGCTAAGAAAGTTCTGCACTTGAATACCCACAAAGAAAATCCTCAAGTAATTCCCTGCCTTGTCCCCAAGCTACTCTGGATCACTCTCTGGGAGAAGCGAGACCAGCTTGGGTTTAACTAGCCGGGAACGCCAAACAGGTGAATGACATTCATTCGACTTTGTGCCTGCACATGGTGCAAATGTTCTAAGATAAAAAAAAAAACAAAAAACCCGAAGACTTATTTAGAGAGGCAGATGAAGTGGAGCTCAGTCACTGGTTTTACTGGAGGAGATTTCTGAGTCAGAGACAGAGACAGGCCCTGTGTTTTATCTCCTTAGATGAGCCCACACCATGTGTGATGAGGCCCTCGCGGACGAATGACTCCATGCTGTTCTAAGACAGCCTACAGAGGCGGTCCTGAACTGGTTGTCTTTGTTAGTGAATCCTGAACTAGGGATTAAGAAGGAACAGGGGAAGTAAATGTCTAGAAGGGCCCCAGAGCCTCTCTTGATCATTCCCAAGTCCAGCGGCATCTGGACTTTTTACTGGGCTACAAAACGGCTCAATATTCTATTTTTAAAGCAGTTCCCTGGCCCGCTGGGCAGGAGTGGTGTCCTGGCCCCCAACAGTCACCTTTTCCAGCTGTGCAAGTGTAGTGGTTTCCAGGAGGGTGGGGTTGAGGGAAAAGAAGGGATGATGGGCCAAGCACTGAAAAACCTACCCACCCGTGTTTATGCTGGGTACAGAATCCTTCCTTTGTGACCTGAAATACACCTGACACATAGGCCAGGACATGAAAAGAAGACTTAAGCAGAGCTGACTCCAATGATATTGGCTAAATTGTGATTCCACCTGGGAATAGTTTCTACAAGCCATTAGTAGAGTTCAAATGGGAAGTTGGTACTGAAAAGGGTGTGCCTTGCACTCAGGAGACATGGTCCTTGTCCCCAATCTCCATCCACTTGCCCCAGCCTTCTCTGAAGCTGTTGCACTGTTTTCCATCTGCATTGTATCCTGACCCCACTCCCCATTTGTTCCTTTTGCCCCATCAAATCCCAGTTTTATTAGGATATAATTTACATATAATATTGTTTTAAAGATGAGCAATATAAAAATTTTATATATGTAAATATTGTGAAACGATTACCCTTGAGTTTAGTTAATGTCCATCATCTCACATAGTAACAACTTTTTTCTTGCATTATGAACTTTTAAGATCTACTCTCTTCAGTTCAGTTCGGTCACTCAGTTGTATCCGACTCTTTGCAACCCCGTGAACCATAGCATACCGGGCCTCCCTGTCCATCACCAACTCCCAGAGTTTACCCAAACTCATGTCCATTGAGTTGGTGAGGCCATCCAACCATCTCATCCTCTGTCGTCCCCTTCTCCTCCTGCCCTCAATCTTTCCCAGCATCAGGGTCTTTTCAAAGGAGTCAGCCCTTCGCATCAGGTGGGCAAAGTATTGGAGTTTCAGCTTCAGCATCAGTCCTTCCAATGAACACCCAGGACTGATCTCCTTTAGGATGGACTGGTTGGATCTCCTTGCAGTCCAAGGGACTCTCAAGAGTCTTCTCCAACACCACAGTTGAAAAGCATCAATTCTTCAATGCTCAGCTTTCTTCACAGTCCAACTCTCACATCCATACATGACCACTGGAAAAACCATAGCCTTGACTAGATGGACCTTTGTTGGCAAAGTAATGTCAACATTACTTTTAATTTCTATTTCATTTTTAATTTTAATTTCTACTCTCTTAGCAACTTTTAAATATAAAAATATTTGTTAACTGTGGTCACCACTGCTCTGCATTGGTCCCGTAGAACTTACTCATCTTAGCACTGGAATTTTGTACCTTTTAACCACCTTCACTCCTTTGCCTCACCTCCCACCCTGACACTGGCAACTACCAATACGTTCTCAGTTTACATGTCTGTTTTTTAGTATTAATTTAAAAGTGAGATCACACAGTATTTGTCTTTCTCTGACTTACTTCACTTAGCATAATGCTGTCAAGGTCTGTCTGTGTTGTTGCGAATGGCAGGCTTTCATTCCTTTTTATGGCTGAAAAATATTCCATGATGCCGTCTTCTCTGTCCGTTCATCTGTAGTGGGCACCTAGGCTGTCTCCATGTGTGGACTATTGTAAATAATGCTGCAGTGAACATGGCTGTTCAGGTACCTCTTGGAGAAGAGATTTTGTTTCCTTCAGATATGTACTCAGAAGTGGGATTGCTGAATTACATGGTAGTTCTATTTTTAATGTTTTGAGGACTCTCCATACTGTTCTCCATAGTGGCTGTGTCAATTTAAATCCTTGCCAGCAGTGCACCAGGAACCCCTTTTCTTCACATATCTCTTCTCTTTCTGATGACAGCCATTTCAACAGGTCTAAGCTGATGTCTCACCGTGGATTTGCATTTCCACAATGATGAATGTTGTTGACTGTTGAGCACTTTTTCACTTTTCCATTTCTCATCAGGACTCCTGCAGCAACCTCTTGACAATAATGTCTTGCTTCTGTTCCAGTTTGTTTCCACATTATGTCCAGAGTGATCTTATAACCAATACACCAGCTTTTGTATCTGCTTGTGACATCCAGTGATTTTCTTTCCACTTAAAGCCCAGCATTTTTTAGATCATTGCTTATGAGGCCTTGAACTCACAGGCCTTATACCCACCTCTCTACCTTCAGTCTAAAACACTTGCCTACTTGTTCATGGCATTCCTGGACAGCCCTCTTATTCCGCTACATTCAAAGCCCTTCCTACTCCCAGCCTTTATCCATGCTGTTCCATCTGCCTAGAACACTATTTCTCCAGCTCTTTGCATGACTGGTTTCATCCTCAGAAACTCAAGCCTTCCCTGACCACTCCTGATAAGATGGCCACCCCGAGGGACTCTGTGATCATTACCCCATTTATTTTCTTTAGAACATTTTCCCAAACAAATACTTATTTGCTTATTTAGTGTCTTCCCTACAAGAATGTATACACTGTGAGGGTAGACAGCTTGTCTTGTTCACAGCTCTTTCCCCAGTGCCTAGCGCAGTGTAGAACATTGAAAGGAGCTTTTAAAATACTGGTTGAATGACTCAGTGAATATTAAGAGAAGGAACAATTGAGTGAATGAGTGACCAGAAGGAACATCTGGTTTCCCGATCTTTTGTTGGCTCATCTCAGAAAGTTTTTGATGATGACTTAGCTATCTGTGGCACTAGTGAGAAGGAACCTGTCTGCCAATGCAGAAGACATAATGAGACACAGGTTCAATCCCTGGGTTGGTAAGATCCCCTGGAGGAGGGCATGGCAACCCATTACAGTGTTCTTACCTGGGGAATTCCATGGACAGAGGAGCCTGGCCAGCGCCTGGATTCTTCTGTATCTGGATTTCTTTTTCTGACATTCTGGGTCCTCTTACTTGCAGACAGGGTGAACGTGTGATGACTGTTTGGCTCTTCAAACACCCACTCTCCCCACCTTGCAACTGAAGTACAAACCCAGACTTCATCCTTAGCTCTTTCTTTCCTTTCCTCCACACCTAGTTAATCAGCCACCGTGATGCCTTACGCCTGCTTCCTAATATGAGCTCGACTCTTCTGCTTCTGTCTGCCTCCACTGTCACCCTGGTCTACATATCACCAGTTTCCCTGCCTGGACTGCTTTAGTAGCATCCCAGAGTCTTGAAGCCTTGCGTTAATATTTAATCAAATACATCTCTGACACCAAAGCCAGTGATGTGAAAAAATGTAGATCAGATCGCCTTTCTCCTCTGCTTACATTCCTTAGTAACTTGTCCTGACACTTAGGTAAGTCTTCACCTGACTCACAAAACCTTAGGAAGTTGCCCTTATCTTTCACTCCTTTTGTATTGCTTCCCCTTCTCCCCCAGCTGGCATATTCTAAATTCTGGCTGTGATCTTTCAGTCCTTCAGGCCCCATGGACTCTTCTTTCCCTTAAAACCATAGGATGCCTCTGGGTTTGGGATACTGTTTCTCCCCCACTTCATCTGGCCATCTCCTGTTCATGCTTCAGGCTGCCCAAAGGGGTACTGCTCCCAGGATTTCTCTCCTGTCCTCTCTGCCCAGATGAGGCACTCTTGCTAGATCCTCCTGAGGCAGATATGACTTTCTCTCTCCCAACTCTTGTCCCTTCTAAACACAAGAGTTCCTCAGGGAAGAGTCACTTTCTAGTTGGTTCACCATTTCTGGCATCTGGCAGTGCCTGGCACATAATAAGTGCTTAATAAAAATGGCGCTAGTGGTAAAGAACTCTCCCGCCAATGCAGGAGACATAAGAGATGTGGGTTCAATCCCTGGGTCGGGAAGTTTCCCAAGAGGAGGAAATGGCAGTCCACTTCAGAGTTCTTGCCTGGTGAATCCCATGGATAGAGGAGCCTGGTGAGCTATAGTCCATGGGGTTGCAAAGAGTCTGTCATGACTAAACTGAATTAGCTTGCAAAAATGTGTTGACATCAGGCATATCCCTGGATTCTTCTCTAATACAGTCAGTGGAGGTTGTTGGGAGACCTTATTTCTCTGTGCTGTTCCACTTTGATTCTCACTTTTTTCTTTTTAAAAATAATTGTATTTATTTATGGCTCTCCTGGGTCTTTGTTGCTTTGCGTGGACTTTAGCGAGTGGGGGCTACACTCGAGTGGCAGTGTGTGGGCTTCTCATTGTGGCGGCTTCTCTTGCTGCAAAGCATAGGCTCTGGGTGCGTGGGCTCCAGTGGTTGCAGCGTGTGGGCACAACAGTTGCAATTCCCCAGGCTTTAGACCACAAGCTCAATAGTTATGGTGCACAGGCTTAGTTGTTACAGGGCATGTGGGATCTTCCCAGACCAGGGATTGAACCCATGTCTCCTGGATTGGCAGGTGGATTCTTTACCACGGAGCCACCAGGGAAGCCCACTGATTCACTCTGTCTGTACCCTGCATATTGCCTTGGCACCTGGGTACCCCTCCACCCGCAGTGTACCCAGACTCTGGTTCCTCAAAAGCCAAGTTCAGTTTAGAGGCGGCTCTTCTCAGCATACTCTGTCCCACTCACCTTTGCTCAATTCTTTTGTTAGATTTGGCAGCAATCAGAGAGGAAATAAGCATTTTTAATGCCCATTGTTGAACAGAAGGAGACTGGAGCCCCAAAATGAAGTACTTGCCTCAGGTAGCCATTCTAATAATAAAGAAGTCTTAGGTCACAGGTTGTCCATGTGTTAAAAACTTTTCCAAATTCTGTAACTCCATAACAAGCTAAACAGAAGGAAATGAAATTCTCTGGGATGACATTCAGGGCTTTGGTAGATTGCCACTCTATCTTGCCCACCCTTGAAAAAATGCATGACAAAAGATACTTAATGAGCTCCATCGCCCCTCCCACTGACTTTCTCTGGAAAGCCCTGATTTGAGGTGTGAGGTCTGCCTGCCTTTGGAGTGGTTAGTAAAACTCCTGGAACTCGTCTGTCAGCCTAGGTCTCAGCAGTTCGATCTCATTATGAGAATCTCCCTCCCCTTCACTCCCACTCAGACGTTCTTTTCTGTATCTTGCAGTTTGACACTGACCCATGAAACATCAAGAAAAGTCACTTAAAATTGGATTTTTTTTTCAGTCAGAATGTCGAAAATAACAAGATTCAGAAGGAGACTGGAGTAATAAACTTGACCCCTTTCTTACCTCCTCTGGCCGTTCTTTGGCATTCCCTTCTCAGGATTGCCATGGAAACCGCTGACTCCTTTCTTGTCAGGGTGATTATACCTTTTCAGATTTTGACAACTGGAAGATACAAGTGAAAGAAATCCAGACTCTTTCATTACCGCTCCCCCTTCCACTGATGCTGCTTATGCAAATTGGAGAAAATGGGCTTTGTTATGTTTTATTTTGTATTCTGCTGACAAATACAGTGCATCTGTGAAGTGCATGTGTGAGAGAAGACTGGTTGCCCAGACGTTTGGGGAAGCGTCGGATTTTCTTGCTTTTATTATATTACTTTAACTACCTGCTTGACAGATACAGTAATCATTACAGATTGGAAATAGCTTTGTCAGACAGCAATTTCCTGAGATGGGCAGCCTCAGAAGTGTGCATAATGTATTGAGTTGACATCTTGCAGGGAGATCCAGGAAAAAAAAACTCGTGAAAGGGAAAAGCTTATTTTAGCATCAGACTTGGAAATTTCACAGACGTTATAGAGTTCTTTTAAAGCTATTCATGATTTTTCCTCATCAGCTGCAAATTAAGGACATTAATTTATGTATTTGTTTGACTTGGAGACATAAGGCTTAGTTCAGCACGAGTTACAATTGATCATAGTTTTAGTGTCTTTTAGGTAATCCAAAATTATCCTTTCCAATAAGTGATTTATGAGGAGTTTATAAGTATTCTTATTAAATCAGCATTTTTTAAAATGTATCATTCTCTGCCATTATGTACCTCTGGAGACTATTAACGTTTACTACTCAGTGTTCATTTTAATAAGAACCTTCTGACATTCCCAAGGGCCTGAGAAAACTCTCCATGAGTCTCTGCCCAATACTGAATGTGGCTTTGGTGGTAAGGCTGTCCTCTTCATCAATACTTTGAAGGGAGAAATAAGTCGATGGTTCAGATTTCAGCTTTGAGGCAATGGCTTAGGCCGGAGCTTCCTAGTCATTTTTACTTCATGACTCACTTGTAAACTTCCAAATTTGCAGCAGCAACACTGGCCCGCAGTGAATGGGTGCACATCTGGAAAACAGGAGTGTTGACAGCTGCTGGTGAGGTGTATCCTAGCTACCACATGTCCCAGGCACCTGAAGTTGGCTGGGTCCCGAGTTCTGACTCTGGAGGGAGAAAGGAGAGACCAGGACTTCCTGGGACATTGAAGAGGGTCCTAGATTGTTGGGCCTGCGTTGTTCTGGAAGCATTTTAATGGAAAGAAATTGTCTGAGATTCAGACAAAAAGCCAAAGGCACTTCCCAGACAGACGTGGAGAGAAAGATAGAACCTCTGCCTTCCAGACACCCTGCCCTGTTACACACAGGAAACCATCGTGTGTCCCAGGCAAGAGGTGATGAGCGTCACACTTGAGAATAGGACTACAGGTCTTCCTTCTCTTCTGTCTGATATCTTTATTCTCTTTCATGAACTATGCAATAGTACACTCCAAATGCCTTTCTTATTATGCTGAATTTGGCATGCTGTCTAACTGGCTGCCAACCAGTAGTTCAGTGTTGTCTGTACAGTAGTGTTTGTTTCTGTAATTATTTAAATAAATATTTTATTGCATATAATCCTTAATATTTAAACATGTGTGGAAAACAGGGAAACCGAATTGTTGACATTAGTGATGAAACTATTGAGATGAAGATTGTTCCCCCCCCACCCCCCCGGAGTGTTTAATTTATAGCTTCAATCGAGGCTTATCAGACCTGAGTTGCCAGTGATGTTCAATTGTAAAGGAAGGGGAAAAAATAAAGGACAAGTTGGGAATATGTTGTTGAAGATGGTCTAAACGGCATGGTGTAATTAGGGATTTTCCTTCGTCTTTTAGCTTTTTTTTTTTTGAATAGATCTTCCCCTTGTAATATGTAAGGCCATTGTTCAACTTTTCTATATTTGGTGTTCATGTGTCTTCTTAGGAATTCATAATGTGTAAAAGTTAAGAATTATCTCGCTATCTAATCACCTTTTTGCCTTTCTGCAAATGGGTGTTATTAGTTTAAGAAACGGAGAAGGCAATGGCACCCCACTCCAGTACTCTTGCCTGGAAAATCCCATGGATGGAGGAGCCTGATGGGTTACAGTCCATGGGGTCGCTGAGAGTTGGACACGACTGGGCGACTTCACTTTCACTTTTCACTCTTATGCATTGGAGAAGGAAATGGCAACCCACTCCAGTGTTCTTGCCTGGAGAATCCCAGGGATGGGGGAGCCTGGTGGGCTGCCATCTATGGGGTCACACAGAGTCGGACACGACTGAAGCGACTTAGCAGCAGCAGCAGCAGCAGTTTAAGAAAATGTCTTTGTCTACTAATATGCTAGCATAGCTATTTATCATTATATGTGTTAAAATCCAGGTGTCAATGTTGCCAGTTTTCAAAGCTATAAACTCATTTTTAACACTTTGTTTACCACAAATGCTATTTTTATATTTTATTGTATGTCTACTTTTGAATAGATAAGGGCAATCTTCCCAGGGAGACTACTTGTTGCTAAGTCACTTTAGTCGTGTCCAACCTTGTGCAACCCCATAGATGGCAGCCCACCAGGCTCCCCCATCCCTGGGATTCTCCAGGCAAGAACACTGGAGTGGGTTGCCATTTCCTTCTCCAATGCATGGAAGTGAAAAGTGAAAGTGAAGTCGCTCAGTCTCGACCCCATGGACTGCAGCCTATCAGGCTCCTCCGTCCATGGGATTTTCCAGGCAAGAGTACTGGAGTGGGGTGCCGTTGCCTTCTCCAGACTGCTTGTTAGAGTTATCTAAATGCAACTGTAATTGCCTTGGGATTTTAAAACAAAAAGGAAATAAAACAATAAACCCAGTAGATATTATTACTAACATTATTTTAAAGCAATTATTTTTCTAAAAAACCTTTACTTTTGTGACCTTGAAAGGCATAGACAGGAAATGGAAATAGTGGGTAGGGGTTGATTATTCCTATAGGACTAAGTCCTCAGAAATAAATTGAAATTAAATTGTTATTAACTTTTAAGGAAAGTATCTATATTGAGAAGGACAATGAAATAACACTGTATTGACTGACACTACAAAGTGAATTAAAACATGAATTAAAACACATTCATGTTATAGTGGAAAATCTCCAGCACACATGCTAAATCTGGCCTTCTATTTAAATTCTTCCAGTCCCTGAGCTATGCACTGAAATGTATTAGTCCTGTATGCACCTGTGAGGAAATACAGATTAGGTGAAATACTAATGTAATTCAATATAATTCCAACATAGTAAGAATGATACTCCAAAATGATAGACTCCTTTTTTTTTTTTTTTTTTT
>NW_011494894.1:3182324-3195275 GCF_000754665.1 Bison bison bison
CACCAGGCTCCTCTGTCCCTGGGATTCTCCAGGCAAGAACACTGGAGTGGGGTGCCATTGCCTTCTCCTGATTTCAGCCCAGTGACACCCATTTTGAGCTTCTGATTCCCAAACAGTAGGATAATAGATTTGTGTTGTTTTAAGCCCCTAAGCTAAGCTAAGCTAAGTCACTTCAGTTGTGTCCAACTCTGTGCGACCCCACAGATGGCAGCCCACCAGGCTCCCCCGTCCCTGGGATTCTCCAGGCAAGAACACTGGAGTGGGTTGCCATTTCCTTCTCCAATGCATGGAAGTGAAAAGTGAAAGTGAAGTCGCTCAGTCGTGTCCGACTCTTAGCGACCCCATGGACTGCAGCCTACCAGGCTCCTCCATCCATAGGATTTTCCAGGCAAGAGTCCTGGAGTGGGGTGCCATTGTGGTAGTTATTTCAGCAGCCATAGGAAATGGATACACTGATGACTGTTAATATTTTGATAGCACATGGAAAGGAAAGACGACTCCTGCCCCTCAGTGCTATGAAATGGAACGTATTTGATCTAAGCCAAGGTGTGATAAGCCTATTGGCCTTTGTTGGCAGTGGTTTAGAAATGAACCTGTGTCCCAGTTCCATTCAGTGAGGCATAAAGGGAAGACTGATGGTAAAGAGACTTCCTGGGAAGAATTTTGCTCCTTTATATAAGAGCTTTTGAGATGAGAAATCTTGCCCCTTCCTGCCTGCCCTGACCAAAGTTAAGGGAGGTTTTAATGGTTAAAGCTGCACTGAAAGACTTGACAATCATGGTGGGGAAATCTGTGGTAATAAGAGGCTGAAGAGTGTGGTCAGAAAGACTGACCAATAGCAGCTAATGACTGCTTGAGGTGAAGAGAAGCTTGATATATTTCCGTTCCGGAATCGTGAAGAAAAAGCATTGTACTTGCAGTTCAGGCAAATTTAGTTTCCTGCAGGGAGTTTGCGGTTGATGCAGGAACATTAGATCATGAACTTAAGACGTTCTGTCAGAAAACAAGCATCGGACAGTACACTGGCATCATTGTTCCAGTGTGGGGCTGGGAATGCACACACAGCATTTCAAAGAAATCTGTTTCTCCCACCGAGCTTTTTATGAAAGGACAAACAAATCAAGTCCCTGATACTGAACTTGACCAAGACAGACTTGCTACAGAGAATTCCATGTAAGGTGGGTCTCTCTGGAAGCTTCTATAAAGGAATTTCTCTCTCTGGAGAGCCTCTCTCTGTTTTTCCTGTGGTGGTGAAGAGAAGCCCAGTTGCATTTCCAGTTATCTAGGCCAGAAATCTGAGCCTCTGAATCTTTTCCTCGTCTCCTTTCCCTCCTCTAACGCCTGCCTGTGGCCTTTACTGTTTCCCGTGTCTGTGTCCTCCTCTGTTTCTCTCACTGTTCACTTTCACTCTGTTTCTTTCCTCTGTTCAGCCTTTCACCATCACGAGTCTAGATTACTACCGTGATCTCCCAACCTGTCTCCCCATCCCCCTCTAATCCAGGCTCCAAACTTCAGGCAAATGGTGTTTTCAAAATGCAGAGCTGATCATCACCAACTCCGGCCTCCCAATTATTTGATTCCTCCTCAATCCCTGCAGGGTACAGTCCAAACTTCTGAGCCTTCACCTCTAAATAATAAGAGCAGCAGTAGCAGCAATCCCTGCAGGGTACAGTCCAAACTTCTGAGCCTTCTCCTCTAAATAATAAGAGCCAGCATGTGGCTCTTCATTGCGATCTCTGGCTAGGACTCTTCCTTCTGGCATCTTTAAGTCTAGTCAGTCAGGAGACCTTCAGGTCTCTGATGGAGCCTGGCTACTTCATACCTCCCGCCCACCTTTCATCATGTTGCCTCCTGTCCTGGAATTGAAACCCTTTACCACTCTGCACACTCCAGTCAAACATCACCACCTCTGTGATGCTACTCTGGCCCTCTTCTGAGTACTCAGGGGGAATGGCCATGTCCTCCTTGTGCTACACCCTCCTTCAATACCATTTTGTGTGACTTTCTTACCATGTTACATTTTTGATAGTCTTAGAAATTGTTCTTCCCATGTTAGATAGTGAGCTTCTGTAGAATAGGAATACCATTCTTAAGTTGTCTGTCTTTTGTTCAGGCTCAGTACAATACCTGTTACATACAGGACACTCAGTTTCAGAGATAAATAAATACACATTGGTGGGATTTTAGAAAATGATTAACTTCAGAATTGATGTTTTTAGAGCAAAAGGAAACTTTTATGTATTATTTTGAATTTATATATTATTTATATCATATATTTTATATATAATTTTATATGCTACTTAGTCCAACTCTTTCATTCTATACTTCTAGACTGCACTGATCAAGTTGTCCTTTAAACACTTGAAATGTGGCTCTTTTGTACTCAAATGTTTGGCAAGTATAAAATATACACTGGATTTCAAAGGCTTAGTCCTCTCTCATTAGTAATTTTATATGATTATGTTTTCATAATGATAAGACTAAATAAAGTAGATTAAAATGTAATTTTGCTTATTTGTTTTTGCTTTTTTAAATATATGACTACTGAAAAATTTTAAATTACTTGTGTGATTCACATTTGTAGCTCACCTTATATTTCTCTTGGACAGTGTGATTCTAGAACAGGAGTTGACAAACTCAGGCACATGGGTCAAATCTGACCAGCCACCTGTTTTTTGATGTCTATTAACAACAACAAAATTTTTTTTTTTTTTTACATTTTTTTCCAGTTTCATTCTGATTATTTTCATGGTTGCATTTTAATGTTTTTGTATATACCTATATAATAGCCTTGAGTTTGCTTCTGGGCCCAGAGTCTAACATATTTATTATCTGGCCCTTTAAGAAAAAGTTTGTTGATCCTGTTGTAAAACATAAGGCCTCCTGTGTGACATAAAGTAGTGACGATAACAACGTGAAACAGTAGCGACTGCCTTAATAGTGATAGCTCACCCGTCACACATTCTGTGTGTCATGATCTGCTGTGGGTGATTTGCTTGTAGTAACTCATTGCATCTTCAGTCCTTATTGAGGTAGCAACAATTGTGCTCACCATAGTTTGGAATAGGTAATCAAGACGCGAGGAAGGTAACTAACTTGCTGAAAGATGCACAACTGGTAAGAGTAGAGACAGAGTTTTAACTCTGGCACTGATTTTGAGGTTGAGAGATCAAAGATGAGAGCCTTGAAGATGAGGATCACAGTGGCCAGCCATCGGAAGTTGACAACAGCCAGTTGAGAGCCATCATCGAAGCTGATGCTCTTACAATTACATGAGAGGTTGTCGAAGAACTCGGTGTCGACCATTCTGTGGCCATTTGGCATTTGAAGCAAATTGGAAAGGTGAAAAAGCTCAGTAAGTGGGTGCCTTGTGAGCTGACCACAAATCTAAAAATCTTCTTTTTGAAAAAAGTGTTATCTTCACTTATTCAACACAACAAGAAGGAACCATTTCTCAATCAGATCATGACATGCAATGAAAAGTGGATTTTATATGACAACTGGCAATGACCAGCTCAGTGGTTGGACCAAGAAGAAGCTCCAAAGCACTTCCCAAAGCCAAACTTGCACCAAGAAAAGGTCCTGTTCACTATTTAGTGATCTGCTGCCCGTCTGATCCACTACAGCTTTCTGAATCCTGACAAAACCATTACATCTGAGAAGTATGCTCAGTAAATCGACGAGATGCACCCAAAACTGCAATGCCTGCAGCTGGCATTGGTCAACAGAATCGGCCCAGTTCTTAACAACACCCAGTCGTACACCACACGACCAATGCTTCAAAAGTTGAACAAATTGGGCTATGAAATTCTGCCTCATCCACCTGACCTCTAGCCAACTGACTACCACTTCTTCAAGCACCTCAGCACCTTTTTCCAGGGAAAATGCTCCCACAGCCAGCAGGAAGCAGAAAACGCTTTCCAAGAGTTTGTTGAATCCCAAAGCATGGATTTTTATGCCACAGGAATGAACAAACTTATTTCTCATTGGCAAAAATGTGTAGATTGTAATGGTTCCTATTTTGATTAATAAAGATGTGTTTGAGCCTAGTTATAATGATTTAAAATTCATGGTCTGAAACCACAATTACTTTTGCACTAACCTAATAAAACAACTATCCATTTGTTTTTGAATAGGTTATTTGTGTAGTTGCATAAAATCTAAGTACCCAATGATATACCATTTAAGGAATGTTATTCTGTCCACCCTGTCTGCCAGCTTCCCAGACCCTGACTCTGGAGGCTGCCCCTGCTCTTCATGTGCTGCACACACTTTTTTCCCTAGCTTTATTGAGATACGACCACATATAGCTAGAGAAGAACATGGTAACCCATTCTAGTATGCTTGCTTGGGAGATCCCGTGGGCATAGGAGCCTGGCAGGCTACAGTCTATGGGGTCACAAGGAGTCAGACATGACTTAGTGACTAAACAAACCACATGTAACATTGTATAAGCTTAAGATTTCATTTGATACATTTATATTTGCAAAATGATTATCACCATAGAGTTGTCTATACACTTCTTTTTATTATACTATATTTTTGTTTCTCAGAGGGAGGGAACTTTTCTGGATTGGATAGATTGACTGTCCTCACCTGTCAATTCAGGTGAGGATATTTGTGTAGTTCACTTTGATATTAGCCACGGTCATGCGTATGGGAGACTTCCCAGGCAGCTCAGGATAAAGAATCCAGCTGCCAATGCAAGAGCTGCAGGAGACACAGGTTTGATTCCTGGTTTGGGAAGATCCCCTGGAGGAGGAATGGCATCCCACTTCAGTTTTTTTGCCTAGAAGATCCTGTGTACAGAGGAGCTTGGAAGGTTAAAATCCATGGGTTACAAAGAGTTGGACATGACTTAGCATGTACACAGCATATGTCGGACACGAACACAGCACGGCACACACATGCATGTGAGGTTCTGCAGGTCAGTGATTTCTAACTCTGCGTTATAAGTGGAATTTCTTGTGCAAAATGCAAGTTAAATCTGCGAGTTAAGCGATTCAGACGGGAAACACCATTTCTGAATATAAAGGAAGTTTGTTTTGGATAGTAAGTATTGATCTACCCAATGAACAACTTAATTTTTTGATTTACATCTTTGATTTATAAGTATAATCACCAGTAAAAAGCACAAAACCCATCACTGTCTCATAGAAGATCCATGGAGAATTTGGGGGGTAATATTGCTTATTGTGAACTTTCTATCCTAACACAGATTAACCCCTTCTGTTTAATAACTGTTTTTCACTTGATAATAGTTAATCTCATTTAATAATTCTTTTTGATAAAATAAGAGAAGGATAACATTGATTCTAAGCCACATAAATATAAGATTTTATAAATACAAGATTAAAATATGTCTACATCAAATGTATTTTTTCCTCTTTGTTAGTGAAAACAGGTGAATCCTCAGTTCCAGAAACTTGCAGCCTCATTCCGGTATAGGCTAAATTGACTCATGGGTGTCAGCCAAATATGTGTTCCAGGAATGAATTTCCATCAGAGGCTTTGTTTGGGAAAGAAAGATGTATATGTTTTTCAACATTAATAGAAATCATACAACCTAGTTTGTAAAATTTTCCTATAACTTGGGGTCAGATGTTTGGCTGAAGAGTCTAAATACTTTTTTTTTCTTAAAGCAACTATTTGTTGAGCACTTTGTACTTGCATGTCACTGAGATAAGAGCCTTACATGTTTTAAGATGTATGAATTATTGTTTGCATGTTGCAGATAAGGAAACTGAAGTTTAGTAAGTTTCATTAATTTGCTAGATTCAAACTAGGCCTGTTTGACTTCAAGATTCTGTAATGTAATACCGCTTGTCTAATGACTTATATGTTTTAAACTGTTATAAATCAAGAATTATTTGAAAAGAGCTGAAGGAGGTTCTTACTCAAAGGAATCTTATGGGGAGTCTTTTCATCAATCATCCAAACATGTAAAGACAGACCTTCTAATTTAGTCTTTTAAAATGGCAACACTCATATTTATTTTTTGTGATTAGGGAGTGGTTTAGGATGACAACATTGATTGGCAGGTTTCTAAAAGACCACATCTTTTTCTCAGGAAGAACTAGAAACTTCAGCGACTCTATGAAAAATAATCAGTGTAAAATTTTAGAATCAACTAGAGTGGTAATGAGCTCCTTGCCTGTTTTTGATTTAGCTTCTTATGTCTTAACTGCTCTTGAAAATATAGACTCTTTTCTGTCAGTAAGCCACTACACTGGTTTGTTTTCTTCAGAGAATTAACAATACAATTTAAGGCCCAGTCCACTTGTTTTAAACCATATTTAAGTCTTCATCTGTCAGGGTCTTTAGCAGTTGACAAGCATCGATCCATCTGTTCATTCATTCTCTAAATATTGTTTGACAGCCTACTTTGGGCCAGATATTGTGAGTAGGTATTGCAAATTGAGTGTTGTACAAAACAACCATGGTATACTTTCTGATGGACTTTAGAATCTCACAAGGAAGATATTTCTTAAGTGAATAAATAAAGTTATAGAACGCAAGAGGAAGGGCAGTCTAACTTAGCATGAATTTTGGGAATAATAACTTTTAAGTAATTGAAAGTTAAATAACATAATTTTTAATTACTTAAAATAACTTTATAGTGATCAAAAGCCAAGTAATTAAAAGCCATCAGACTTCCTTCATGGTAAGGAATCCATCCGCCTACAATGCAGGAGACCTGTGTTCGACCCCTGGATCAGGAAGATCCCATGGAGAAGGGAATGGCAACCCACTCCAGCATTCTCGCTTGGAGAACAGCATGGACAGAGGAGCCTGGAGCGCTGCAGTCCATGCAGTTGCCAAGACTAGGACACGACTAAGTGACTAACACTACATGAATGCCATAACCCCAACACTCTTCAGTTATTGGAGTGATCTACTTAAGATTTATTGACTGAAAGTTTATAGTTAGTATTCCTGTAAACGGTGCTTAAGATTGCTTGAGAAATTTTATCCCTCAAGTTATTTAGAAATTCTAACACTGTATTTATTTTTCTATTGATGAATTTATTCTTTTATTTAGGCATTGCAGCACTGTTTATAATAGCCAGGGCATGGAAGCAACCTAAATATCCATCAGCAGACAAATGGATAAGAAAGCTGTGGTTACATATACACAATGGAGTATTACTCAACCATTAAAAAGAATACATTTGAATCAGTTCTAATGAGGTGGATGAAACTGGAGCCTATTATACAGAGTGAAGTAAGCCAGAAAGAAAAACACCAATACAGTATACTAACGCATATATATGGAATTTAGAAAGACGGTAACGACAACCCTGTATGCAAGACAGCAAAAGAGACACAGATGTATAGAATGATAACTCTGTGTGCAAGACAGCAAAAGAGACACAGATGTATAGATGTATAGATGTATAGACACAGATGTATAGAACTCTGTGGGAGAGGGTGAGGGTGGGATGATTTGGGAGAATGGCATTGAAACATGTATAATATCATATGTGAAACAAATCACCAGTCCAGGTTCGATGCAGGATACAGGATGCTTGGAGCTGGTGCACTGGGATGACCCAGAGGGATGGTATGGGGAGGGAGGAGGGTGGAGGGTTCAGGATGGGGAACACGTGTACACCCATGGTGGATTCATGTCGATGTATGGCAAACCCAATACAATATTGTAAAGTAATTAGCCTCCAATTGAAATAAATAAATTTACATTAAATTAAAAAAAGAACTTGTATTGAGGGCCAGTGGTATAGCAGTCTTGGCTCTCAGGAGGCCAGAACCCATGGAGGGGTCAGCATATGATTAACGCTCAAATATGACTGCTATGTTATGAGAATATGGTGTTGGAAAATCTTTTTCAGGAGAGATGATACTACAGCAGTGAACAGAGCTTTGCCTTGAATAAAAGAGGGATGCATTCTAGGAAGAAAGAGCAGCATATGTAAGGAATGCAAGTTTCGTGTATTTTAGGGACAGAAGGAACTTCAGCTGAGAGGAGAGTAGGAGTGTGGATGAAGAATGAATTTGAGGGGAGACACTAGAACCTGCCCGTGGGTTATCTGGGTGTCCTGCAGAAAAGGCTGCGTTTACTCCCAGTTGATCAGAAACCTCTGATTTTTATTATTTATTTAGCAATATTGTCTGAATTTTTCAAGTTTACCTTTCTACTGAGAGACACACAGGGAGAATGTGTGTCTTAGAAGCCAGTTTGAGACTGTTAAAACACAAGTGAGAAATAAAAAGAAATAAAAATCTGGGCCTTGTGGGAGGATCAAGAAGGAAAGTCGACTTGAGAGACATTTGGAAAGTAAAGTTAATTGATTTTTGTTGTTGTTGAGCAGTATGATATACATGCAAGGAAAGGGAAAAATCAAGATGTCCACCGTATTTTTACATCGAGAGCCACTGGACTGTGACTCTGTTAGTTCAGAGAGAAAACGGGGAACAGAGCAAGCATGGGGCATTAGAACTTCAACACACAAGTCTTGGGAGTCACGCAGACATTCAAACCATAGCAGCAAGATTAGCTAAGATACAAATCACCATTAAATCACAGCAGTGGTTATAATATGTAGGATAAAAACAAACCATGGGGCCCCAGTTACTCCTATTTGATAAAAGAATAGAGTCCAGGTAATGAGTTTCTAGGGCTTCCCTGGTGGCTCAGCTGGTAAACAATTTGCCTACAATGCAGGAGACCGAGGTTCGATCCCTGGGTCAGGAAGATCCCCTGGAGTAGGAAATGGCAACCCACTCCACTATTCTTGCCTGGAGAATCCCATGGATGGAGGAGCCTGGTAGGCTACAGTCCATGGGGTCTACACATTGACACTGGTGGATCTTTGATTTTTTTCTCCTGGGCAAGAATTTTGTCTGGTTCTATGAATTCTAGAACACTCTGATATTTCTAACAAATGAGTACTTATAAAAGAGTAATGAAAATGGTATTTGCTTTCTTTTGAAATCTCGCTCCCACTTCCATGCTTATCCCACAGCTGCTCTTTCTGGCTGGGGTTTTGATTGTTTCCTTTCTCATATCCTTTTCCTCTGGATATTTTCCTCAGTCTGTTTTTTTCTTTTTTTAAATATGGCACCATCTGAGTTTTTGCCATTACAAACGTTATTATCCTCCAGGATCATTTACAGTGCCCTGAACTACCTTATCCTTGGGAAAAGAATGGAAAAAAAGTTCTGAGTTTGATATTCAATATATATTAACCTCACAAATATTTGGCCAGTTTCTACAACAACTTTTATTCACAATTTCCACTGGGGATTTTTTTTTTTAATAAAGGGGCAACTAGAGTAGGTATTATTTTAGGGATTTATACAATTTAAAGCTTCTCTACTGGCTCAGCTGGTAAAGAATCTGCTTGCAATGTGGGAAGACCTGGGTTTGATCCCTGGGTTGGAAAGATCCCCTGGAGGAGGAAACGGATACCGTCTCCAGTATTCTGACCTGGAGAATTCCATGGACTATTCCATGGGCTTGCAAAGAGTCGGACATGACTGAGAGACTTTCACTTTCATACAATTTAACAGGATTCTTCTAAGGATAATTATGGTGTGGCAATTAAAGAGTGTAGTATATAAAGCCAATTATCCTAATTAACTGTCTTTCTCCTCATCTTATACTAGTGTATGTTACATTAGTCTCTAATGAGTTATTGAAATTTTTACAAGTATAATTTTACTGTTGTTTTTCGGGGGGGTAGTTTACCTTACTTCTATTACTTAACAGTCAAGAAGTCCACTCTAGAGTAGTGCTGTAGATTCAGAGTTGCCGTAGTGAACCCCCTGTGGGCAGCTTTTCTCAACTGAATCCCCCTGCAGTTACGGTGAATCCTTGGATGGCTCCTTACTGTGGAGCTCAATAGCAAGGTCACAGGTGTGTAGCCCTGTACCAAGGTCACAGGACAAAAATCTCTGGAACTGACCAATCCCCATAGCAGCTGTTGCTATGAGCCTCCAGATCTAAACCTACCAGTTCCCTGACCCCATATTGGGCAAAATACTCACCCTATTGCCCACCCTACAGCATCCTAACCAGTCACCTAATGCCACCCTTCCAATAGGAATTTTTTCTGTCTTGATGCTATAAAAAATGGGCTACTAGCCCATGAAAGGGGTCGACTCTCCCTTAATCTGGCCTGCTGTTCTAACAGCTTCTCCCACGCTAGTAAACTTTATTCTCCTCTCATTCTGTCTCATGTCTGGAAATTCTTTTCCAGCCTGTGCACAGATCACGACACTAAGTATTAATATCAAGGCTAGGAATTTCATTTGCTTTCCACAGTCCCTGTTCTTTCTCTGACCTTTCTGTTACAGAAACAGAGAGATTATCACATACAAACTTTGATTATTTTTGCTTTGGCCCTTAACTTTCTATTGCCTTAGCAGGGCTTATATAAAGTAAAGTAGAAATGCTCCAGTTCCTTCAGCTACAGTTTCTTGTAAAATCTGCTTCTGACACAGAATATGGAGTGGCAGAATTTATTTAAATCAGAACCAGTTTCCTAAAGGATACAACATTCTTCAAAGTTAAGTTATTTTAACCAACACTTAAAAAGAAACTCTAACCTGGAGCCACAGTCTTTCCAACTGGTGCCTCCCCAATCCTCAAAATCAGCTTCAAAGTAGAAAGAACAAATGAAAATTCATCAGTCTATTTTGTTAGTTGAAGAGTGGCTGCTAATTGGTAAGAATACTGGTAACAACATTTTTTTTTCCCCTGAACCCACAAACAAATCCTCGCTCTTTGGCTACCTTAACTATAAAGAGGGAGATAGTAATATCCTGTTGATAGGGTTGTGAACAGCATCAAATATGGCATGTGAAAACTATTTGAAATATTAAATATAAGCAGTTATTGTTGCTGTTACTGTTTTTGGTAGTGGTGATTATAGTTTTAGATGTTGTAAGAATGGGAGTCATATTAATACCTTATCTTCCGCAGCCCAAGGTACAGGCAATGTCAGTGGAGAGAAAAGTAAAAAGCAGGGAGAAAGATTGTAGGAGAGGAAAGAATGTGTCTGGGATAGAGTGGGAGAGCTGATCAAGAACAACTTGCAAGGTTGTAGGATGTTCAGTTCAGTTCAGTTGCTCAGTCGTGTCAGACTCTTTGCAACCCCATGAATCACAGCACACCAGGCCTCCCTGTCCATCACCATCTCCCGGAGTTCACTCAAACTCACGTCCATCGAGTTGGTGATGCCATCCAGCCATCTCATCCTCTGTCATCCCCTTTTCCTCCTGCCCCCAATCCCTCCCAGCATCAGGGTCTTTTCCAATGAGTCAACACTTCGCATGAGGTGGCCAAAATACTGGGGTTTCAGCTTTAGCATCATTCCTTCCAAAGAAATCCCAGGGCTGATCTCCTTCAGAATGGACTGGTTGGATCTCCTTGCAGTCCAAGGGACTCTCAAGAGTCTTCTCTAACACCACAGTTCAAAAGCATCAATTCTTTGGTGCTCAGCTTTCTTGATAGTCCAACTCTCACATCCATACATGACCACTGGAAAAACCATAGCCTTGACTAGATGATCCTTTGTTGGCAAAGTAATGTCTCTGCTTTTGAATATGCTATCTAGGTTGGTCATAACTTTTCTTCCAGGGAGTAAGCATCTTTTAATTTCATGGCTGCAGTCACCATCTGCAGTGATTTTGGAGCCCCCCAAAACTAAAGTCTGACACTGTTTCCACTGTTTCCCCATCTATTTCCCATGAAGTGACGTAGGATGTTACTTCCATAATAAATGGAGCAATCTTAATTTAATCAAAGTGGACAAGAGGTGGACATTTAAGGAGCACTTGCACCATCATTGAGTGCTTAAAGGTGTTGTTTCACTGAATCTTTACAGTTATCCCCTGATGCAAGTTTTATCAGATCCATTTTGCAGATGTGAAAACTGATGACAAGAGTGATTATACAGCATTCTCTTGAGTCATCACACAACTAGTAAATATTAGAAGCCAAGATCAGAAAGTGGAATATGGAAATCTACCAGAAAGGAAAATAAAATAAGTAAGAACTCAGGCACAGGTATGTATTGCCTAAAGGTACTTGAGTTTACTTCGCTTCCTCTTTGTGTCCCAACACTGTACTAGCCTATTGTTATTATCGCTTGGTCACGAAATCCAGCTCTTTGAGACCCATGGACTGTAGCCTACCAGACTTCTCTGTCCTTGGGATTTCCCAAGCAAGAATATTGGAGTGGGTTGCCAATTCCTTCTCCGAGGGATCTTCCCGACTCAGGGATTGCACCTGCGTCTCTTCTGTCTCCTGCATTGGCAGGTGGCTTCTTTATCACCAGAGAAGCCCAGGGAGGATGCAGTTTCCACTTTACTTGACTGTATAGGTATGAATGAAATTAGAATATGACTGGGTACTAGATGAAATTAAAGGATCATAGCTGTGTTAAGTTTTTTAATATATTGTTGTTATGCAAAGAAATATTCTTATTTTAAAAAATTCACCCTGAAGTACTTTGGAGTTCAATGTCACAATATCTTGGATTTGCTTTTCAATAACTGAGTAGGTGAAAAAGCAAGAAAGAGTGAGAAAACATGAGAAAGGGAGAGAGATAAAATATGGGAAAATACTGGCAGTCACTGAATCTAGGTGCTGGATGAACTGTGGTTTATTGTGCTGTTCTCTCTACCTGGTATCTATTTAAACTCTTTTATAATAAAATTTTTAAAAAAGAGTTCACTTGAGTTCACAGGAGCCCAGTGGTAATGCCAGCATCAGTATATGACAAATGAATGTGGGAAACACACAGGGCCAGCTTAATACCACCAAGCAATTTACATGAAAGTGTCATCTTATGCTGCAGAATTACACTGTTTGCTTTTCATGTGTTAGTACTTTTTGTAAAAAAAAAAAAAAAAATGTAGGAAGGGCAATAATATCTAAGTCTGTTTACTAGGAAAAACACTTGTATAATTGATTTAATGTGCTGT
>NW_011494894.1:3195375-3198787 GCF_000754665.1 Bison bison bison
GCTTTCTTTGTTTTATTGGTTAATTAAAAACACAAACACTTCCTGGCTTGAGCAAAATCAGCATGTCACATCCACACCAGAGGAAGGTCATAATCGCTTGTTCTGTCTCATTTGAACTTTGTGAAAAGACAAATTTTCACTTTTTAAAAGTTCACAAGTAGGAGGAAAATACATTTGCAAAGATTTTCTCCATTTAATTACAGCTCAAATAACAAGCACATTTTTAAAAGAAATCTTTTTTTTTTTTTGCACATTCACAATTCTAGCTTCCTATAATACAGATAATTGAAAACCTAACATTTGATAAAAGTTCTTTCCACTTTAAAAGGTATATTCCTAGCTATATTACTTAGGTCACTATAAATTTTGCCCAGTCTTTCTTATTTTCTTTATACATATTTGTCTTCCCAACTTTTTTTTTTTAATTTTTATTTTATATTGGGGTATAGTTGATTTACAATACTGTTATTAGTTTCAGTTATTAAATATACTGTTATTAAATATAAAGTGATTCAGTTATTAAATATACATATACCCATTCTTTTTCAGGGTTCCCAGGTGGTGCTAGTGGTAAAGAATTCACCTACCCATGCAGGAGGTGCAAAGAGAGTTTGATCCCTGGATTGGGAAGATCCCCTGGAGTACGAAATGGCAACTTGCTCCAGTATTCTTGCCTGAAAATGTCATGGGTAGAAGAGGCTTTCAGGCTACAGTCCCCGGGGCTGCAAAGCATCAGACACAACTGAGCGTACAACACACACGATTCTTTTTCAGATTTTTTTCTCATAAGATTATTTTATAATATTGAGTGGAGATCCCTGTGCAGTAGGTCCTTATTGATTATTTATTTTATATATGCATACATGCATGCTCAGTCACTCAGTCGTGTCTGACTCTTTGTGGCCCCAGGGACTGTAGCCTGCCAGCCTCCTCTGTCCATGGGATCTCCAGGCAAGAATACTGGAGTGGGTTGCCCTTTCCTCCTCCAGGGATATCTTCCTGACCCAGGGATGGAACATGCATCTCCTGTCTTGGCAGCCAGATTCTTTACCACTGAGCCACCTACAAAGCCCCTATTTTGTATGTAGTAATGTATATATTGCATTTCTTTTCCATGGGGATGGTCTTGATCCCTGTCTCCTGTACCTGTCACGAACCTCCGTCCATAGTTCATCAGGCACTCTATCAGATCTAGTCCCTTAAATCTATTTCTCACTTCCACTGTATAATCATAAGGGATTTGACTTAGGTCATACCTGAATGGTCTAGTGGTTTTCCCTACTTTCTTCAATTTAAGTCTGAATTTGGCAATAAGGAGTTCATGGTCTGAGCCACAGTCAGCTCCTGTTCTTGTTTTTGTTGACTGTATAGAGCTTCTCCATCTTTGGCTGCAAAGAATGTAATCAATCTGATTTTGGTGTTGCCCGTCTGGTGATGTCCATGTGTAGAGTCTTCTCTTGTGTTGTTGGAAGAGGGTGTTTGCTATGACCAGTGCATTTTCTTGGCAAAACTCTATTAGCCTTTGCCCTGGTTCATTCCCTATTCTAAGGCCAAATTTGCCTGTTACTCCAGGTGTTTCTTGATTTCCTACTTTTGCATTCCAGTCCCCTATAATGAAAAGGACATCTTTTTTGGGTGTTAGTTCTAAAAGGCCTTGTAGGTCTTCATAGAACTATTCAACTTCAGCTTCTTCAGCGTTACTGGTTGGGGTAGACTTGGATTACTGTAATATCGAATGGTTTGCCTTGGAAACGAACAGAGATCATTCTGTCGTTTCTGAGATTGCATCCAAGTGCTGCATTTCAGACTCTTGTTGACCATGATGGCTACTCCATTTCTTCTAAGGGATTCCTGCCCGCAGTAGTAGATATAATGGTCATCTGAGTTAAATTCACCCATTCCAGTCCATTTGAGTTCGCTGATTCCTAGAATGTCGATGTTCACTCTTGCCATCTCCTGTTTGACCACTTCCAATTTGCCTTGATTCATGGACCTAACATTCCAGGTTCGTATGCAATATTGCTCTTTACAGCATCGGACCTTGCTTCTATCACCAGTCATGTCCACAACTGGGTATTGTTTTTGCTCTGGCTCCATCCCTTCATTCTTTCTGGAGTTATTTTTCCACTGATCTCCAGTAGCATATTGGGCACCTACAGACCTGGGGAGTTCCTCTTTCAGTATCCTATCATTTTGCCTTTTCATACTGTTCATGGGGTTCTCAAGGCAAGAATACCGAAGTGGTTTGCCATTCCCTTCTCCAATGGACCACATTGTGTCAGACCTCTCCACCATGCCTGCCCGTCTTGGGTGGCCCCACAGGGCATGGCATAGTTTCATTGAATTAGACAAGGCTGTGGTCCATGTGATTAGATTGACTAGTTTTCTGTGATTATGGTTTCAGTGTATCTGCCCTCTGATGCCCTCCTGCAACACCTACCGTCTTAACTTGGGTTTCTCTTACCTTGGACGTGGGGTATCTCTTCACGGCTGCTCCAGCAAAGCACAGCTGCCTCTCCTTACCTTGGACGAGGGGTATCTCCTCACCGCCACCCCTCCCGACCTTGAATGTGGAAGAGCTCCTCTAGGCCCTCCGGTGCCCGCGTAGCCACCACTCCTTGGATATGGGGTTGTTCCTCCTGGCCGCCACCCCTGACCTCGGATGCGGGGTAGCTCCTCTCGGCCACCGCTCCTCAGGCATGGGGTCCTCCTGGCTTCTGCCCCTGATCTCGGACGTGGGGTAGCTCCTCTCGGCCGCGCTCTGCGCGCCGTCGCAGCCGCCCGTGCTCTGCGCGCTGTCTCCTAATTTATTCCTTCCCTCACCTTTCCCCTTTGGTAACCAGAAGTTTGTTTTTGAAGTCTGTGAGTATATTCTCGTTTTATAAATAATAAGGTCATTTGTATCATTTTTTAAAGATTTCACATATAAATGTTATCATATGATATGTTTCTCTGACTTACTTCACTATCACTAGTACAATAATCTCTAGGTTCATCCATGGTGCTGCAAATGGCATTATTTCATGTTTAAATTTTTATTGGAGTATAGTTGTTTACAATGTCATGTTAGTTTTTGCTGTACGGCAAAGTGAATCAGCTATGTGTTTACATCTGTCTCCTCTTTTTTGGATTTCCTTCCCATTTAGGTCACCAGAGAGCATTGCATAGAGTTCCCTGTGCTATACAGTAGGTTCTTATTAGTTGTCTATTTTATGAATATACATAATAGTATATCTGTCTCATGGAGAAGGCAGTGGCACCCCACTCCAGTACTCTTGCCTGGAAAATCCCATGGACGGAAGAGCCTGGTAGGCTGCAGTTCATGGGGTCGCTAAGAGTCGGACATGACTGAGCGACTTCACTTTCACTTTCCACTTTCATGCATTGGAGAAGGAAATGGCAACCCACTCCA
>NW_011494894.1:3198887-3214970 GCF_000754665.1 Bison bison bison
ATGACTGAGCGACTTCACTTTCACTTTCCACTTTCATGCATTGGAGAAGGAAATGGCAACCCACTCCAGTGTTCTTGCCTGGAGAATCCCAGGGACGGGGGAGCCTGGTGGGCTGCCGTCTATGGGGTCGCACAGAGTTGGACATGACTGAAGTGACTTAGCAGCATATCTGTCTCAATCTCCCAATTCATCCCTCATTTCCCCTTGGTATCAATGTATATGTTCTCTATGTCTGTGCCTCTGTTTTGCATATAAGTTCATCTGTATCATTTTTCATGGCTAATTAGTATTCCATTTATATATGCATCACTTCTTTAAAATCCAATAACCAATCTGACCTAAACTGATGCACCTTAGAATCTTTATTAGTGTTTCTTGCAGATATAAGAATGCATTTGACTGCAAGTTGGATTTTCAGATGCCATTGGGGACATTATGTGGTATATAGTGTATACCAAGTAATACTTCCCTAAAATCAGAAACACACAGAATTTGAAACACACTTGACTGCAAAGACTTCAGAGGAGAGATTATGGACCTGTATATGCAAGTGTTAATCTTTTAAAATTATTTCAGTTCAATTCAGTTCAGTCGCTCAGTCGTGTCCAGCTCTTTGCAATCCCATGAATTGCAGCACGCCAGGCCTCCCTGTCCATCACCGACTCCCAAAGTTCACTCAAACTCATGTCCATCAAGTTGGTGATGCCATCCAGCCATCTCATCCTCTGTCGTCCCCTTCTCCTCCTGCCCCCAATCCCTCCCAGCATCAGGGTCTTTTCCAATGAGTCAACTTTTTGCATGAGGTGGCCAAAGTACTGGAGTTTCAGCTTTAGCATCAGTCCTTCCAATGAACACCCAGGACTGATCTCCTCTAGAATGGACTGGCTGGATCTCCTTGCAGTCCAAGGGACTCTCAAGAGTCTTCTCCAACACCACAGTTCAAAAGCATCAATTCGTCAGCACTCAGCCTTCTTCACAGTCCAACTCTTGCACCCATACATGACCACAGGAAAAACCATAGCCTTGACTAGACAGACCTTTGTTGGCAAAGTAAGATGGACCTTTGTTGGCAAAGTAATATCTCTGCTTTTGAATATGCTACCTAGGTTGGTCATAACTTGCCTTCCAAGGAGTAGGCGTCTTTTAATTATTTCAGAAGTTGCTAAATCAAACTTGGAATGATGTTCACCACAGCAGTATTTACAATAGCTAAGACATGGGAGAAACCTAAATGTCCATTGTTCAGTACCACTGGGGTTTTAGCATTTCATATCAAAGACTCTAGAGCTGTATACTGTGGATAAGAGGGCCATAGTACTCTGGAGGCAGATAAGTTTTATCTGTGATTCTTAATAGGTGTGTAACAATGTAACCCTCATTTTCCCCATTTGTAAAATGGAAATGATACATACTTCATGAATTGTTGTGAAGATAATTTGTGCAAAGTGCTAGGCATAATGCCTGTTCCACTGTAAGATGTTAAAAAGCAGTAACCAGTCCATCCTAAAGGAGATCAGTCCTGCGTGTTCATTGGAAGGACTGATGTTGAAGCTGAAATGCCAGTACTTTGGCCACCTAATGTGAAGAGCTGACTCATTTGAAAACACCCTGACGCTGGGAAGATTGAGGGCAGGAGGAGAAAGGGACAACAGAGGATGAGATGGTTGGATGGCATCACTGACACAATGGACATGGGTTTGGGTGGACTCCGGGAGTTGGTGATGGACAGGGAGGCCTGGCGTGTTGCGATTCATGGGGTCGCAAAGAGTCGGACAGGACTGAGCGACTGAAGTGATTATAATACTGTTGGGGTTTCTCAGGTGGCGCTAGTGGTAAAGAATCTGCCAGCCAAAGCAGGAGAGCTAAGAGATGCTGGTTTGATCTTTGGGTCAGGAAGATCCCCTGGAGAAGGAAATGGCAACCCATTCCAGTATTCTTGCCTGAAGAATCCTGTGGATAGAGGAGCCTGGCAAGCTGTGGTCCATGCTGGGTTGCAAAGAGTCAGAAACAACTGCATGACTGAGCACCATTGTAATACTATATTTGTATTGAATATAAAAAAGATGTGAAAAGCATTCTATTATTTTAAATCAGTCTCCAGGTCGTTTTGTCTTTGGGTAGGGTGTGTACTTGGGTCCAAGCTATTAAAGAAATTAAACTTTTGAATAATGATTATGGAGCTCTGACTGATGACTTTCACCCAAACTAAGCATTAACTAGGCAATATTCTGAATTAAAAACAATGGAATTTTCAAAGTAAATTGTTATGAAGATTTGGTAAAAAATCACTTCTGAAAGTTAAATTAACTTTAAGCACTAAAAAATTTACTTGCCATATTGTATATATTTTGCTTGATAAGTAAATATTTCTGAGTACACACTATATACAGAGCATTGAAAACCAGAAAACAGTTTCTATCCTCAGTTCTAGTCCTTGGCCCATGGTTTATCATTTAGCAAAAATTAATAAAGTAAGTATATAATAAAGGCATATTAAATGATCACACTTAACATGAAAGTTTCTATTGTGCTTGCATAATACAGCTTTTTCTAAGCTTCAAGTCAGCAGTCATTCAAAATTAAGGTTTTTCTCTAAATGGATAAAAAAATGACCTCTTTTCTGAAGCCTGCTATATTTATATTTTGGTTTTTACAAATGTGCATGGTAGGTTTATATTAAAGATTTTCTTATTGTTGATCCTTTTATATAATTAAACATTTGAAAGATTGCATTTTTTCCACATTCATAAGTGATCATACATTTTCTCAAATTTTCCAGAGAGGAAAAAAATAACTATATTTGGGTGGAGCTTGAACATGAAATGGAAAGTTTCAGCCTCAAAGACATTTTTTTTCATCAAGTTATGAACATGTGAACATGGATTATAATTGAAACCATTCTGTATACTTCACCATCAAATTCTTAATGAAAAGAATGTTTTACCAATTTAAGCAGCAGTTATAACAAAGTCTCACCAGTCCCCAGGATTTATTCAGTATACACTGCACCACTCCGGCACCAAGTACAGGGGAGTGATGCATGAAGTAAATGGTGAGTTATTAAGGATATTGTTAATAGATACACATAGAATAGCTAAATGAAGCCTACAGATGCATCTTTGTTTTATTATTGCTTAAAAATATTTTTAATTTTTTGCTTTTTATTTCAGACATGAGGTGTAGTGGAGACATAAAATTATAAGATATTTAAAGTTGACTTTGTGGTGATTTGATGTATGTGTACATTGTGAGAGGATTCCTTCTAGTCAATTAACACATTCATTACGTCACATATTTAACTTTTTCTTTTCAGTGAGAGCATTTAAGTTTTACTCCTTAGTAAATTTCAGTTATACAAATATCTTGTATAAGTGTTATTACAATCACCATGTTTTATATTTGATCCTCAGACCCTATTTATCTTATAGCTAAAAGTTTGTACCCTTTCCAGCTTCTTCTTATCTCCCTTACCTCCCAGGCCATGGTACCTACTTTTCTATTCTTTTGAGTTTGACCTTTTTCTTTTTTTTTGAAGATTCCACATATAATTGAGATCATGTAGTTCTTGTCCTTGTCTGGTTTATTTCACTTAGCAGTTTACGCTAAAAATACATCCATCTTGTTATAAATGTCAGGATTCCTTTCTTTTTCACGATTGAATAATATTCCATTGTGTATATGTACATCTTTTTACCCCTTCATCTGTTGATGTACATTTAGGTCATTTCTATATCTTGGCTGTTGTGGATGGTGCTGCAATGAACATAGGGGTGTATATGTCTCTTTGATATCCTGTTTTCATTTCCTTTGGCTATATACCCAGAAGTGGATTTGTTGGATCATACGGTAGTTCTGTTTTTAATTTTTTGAGACACCTCCATATTGTTTTCCATAGTGGCTGCACCAATTTACATGCCCACCAACAGTGCACAGAGGTTCCCCTTTCTCCATAGCCTTGCTCAGTACTTGTCTCTTGTTTTTGTAACAGTAGCCATCTTAACAGTTGTGAATTGATATGTCATTGTGGTTTTAATTTGCATTTCCTGATGATTAGTGATGTTGAGCATCATTCATGTACCTGTTGGCTTCCAGTGACTATATTTGATCATCTCTTTTGTGCCAGATGTTATGATAAGCTCTGGGTATCTACTATTGAAGGAAACTGAGAAAGTAATGGTCCTTGGAGTTCACAGTTGACAGGAGAGAAATATAACAAGCGATGAAGCAGTGCATAGTAGCAAATTCTGACTATCCTATAAAGGAAACAAGCAGGATCTAGAGGGGGCTTTCTATTAAGGAGTCTGACTCCACTTTTAATGTTTGACCATGGACAGTATTCACACCCCACAACTCTTCCTTCTTCCCTTGTCCCACATCTGAGCAGTAGACTTTCTAATAATAAAGTTGGGTGCTCCCTCAGTTAGTGCTGGCAGGGAGTTCAAACAATGCCAGGCCCATCTCTGAGAGGAAGCCCTCATCCAGTCCTGCTCCTCCTAAGCATCATATAATCCCATGCCAGTTGCCCCTCTGTGCTTTCTTAGGACTTGGTCAGGAGGATACACTGGTCTCCCAGAACAGTGTGAGTGATAAGCCTTTTCATACCCTCTCATGTGTGGCATGATCAGTCTCAACATGCAAACCAGATTTGGGGTGGCAGGTCCATCCTTTCTGTGAGATAACCCCAACAGGCTTGCTACATAAATATCACAGCCCCACCTAATATGATAATAACTATATATATAATTTAGATGGTTTTGATTTGTCTATTTCTCTTAGAGTCGTGGCATAATTTTCTAAGAGTTCCAGAAAGAAATCTTAGGCAGACTTGACATAAATAAATATATATTTAATAGATAAAGTCAGTATATAAAAATACTTCCAGATCTTTCTTTTAGATTATTCAGATAGTATATTAAATTTAGTTCCCAAACTAGAGTCAGCTCTTCATTTAAGAGACTCTGTGGTCTGGAGAGCAGAAGGTTTCCATCATCCAAAATACCTACTCCAGGGATATGTCACAGGCCTATCTTTAGACTCACTCTCAAGGGCTCTCTGAAATCATTTATTTTAATCATGGGAGGGCATTAAATAACCTGGAGAAAGAGAACTCCTGAGGAAGTCCGGGTTAGGAGCAGCAGTCCCTGAAAAGGACCTGGCATTAGAAAGCCTGGATTCAGGCACCAGCTCTACTGGTTTCAGTCTGTGGGGCCATGAACACTTGTTTGTCTCATCTTTGAAAATAATGGTTTTCTTTTCAATATCTTTTTACTTCTACTTTAACCTGCCACATCTGGTTGAATGCGCCAACGTGCCTGACTCTGGAAAGTCTGATAAAGGAACCAAGTTTCACTTCTGCGATTATTGTCTGATTACCCCATCAACAACAAAGGCTCCCCAGTAGGTGAGCCATGACAGGCGAGGAGAGCGTGAGGTGTCGGAAAGTGAGGGGACGCTGTCAAGAACGCACAGTGTGTTTCGGAGTTGGTGACCCGAGGACCGAAGCCTGGCTCTCCAACTCCTCGTTTTCCTTCCATATAAAACAGAGACTTTAATAGTAACCCCCTGATAGGCTCGTGAGAATTAAATACAGAATTTTAAGAAAAGTTCTGAGGAAGCCTTCAATAAATGTTAACTATTATTGCTACTGTTATTCACATCTGTATAGTCATTTTGATTCTTTCTAAAAGAATTAGGAGAGCCTAGAGAGTTTTAAAGGAGAGCCTAGAGAGTTTTAAGAGGCAGTATCTACAACTAACTTTGCCAGTTTTCCCCAGATCTGACTATCATTCTAACACTCAAAGGTCTCCTTGGTAATTTGGAAATGAAACTAGAGAGTAAGAAAGAAAAAGAAGTTATTTCAAAATTTTTTTTGCTATAAATTAGTGTTATGAGTGAGCATGGGAAAAATTTTAAGACTATTGTTGATGCTTTTTTTAATTAAAGAGATAGGATAAAATACCTGGCTAAGCAGCCAAGGGCTCTCAAAGTCAGATATGTGAATAGTGTCTGTGGCAGAGTGGTAATACCCGTGATACACAGTGGCTTTGTAGTCCTGGGCTCTTTAATGGAGCAGACTGATGTGTCTCTTGTGTAGTGGGTGTTTGGACTACCATAAGGCCAGGCATTGTTATCCCTTCTCCCTCAAAGCTGTATATTTGAAATGTAGGTGAATACAAACCAGTCAGGAAAGAAGGGGTCTGACGCAGTAACAAGAACAGCCATTGTGGCAGCAGGGAATAGAGGTGTTAACTCAGGTAACAGGAGATCCTGAGGCTAAGATATAGAATGCAGGATTTCCCCAGTTTGAAATCTATCAGCATAAGAAATAGAGAAGAATTACAAACACAGTCCCAACCTTTTTGATGCTAGTCTTTTCATATCAGTAAAAAATTTTAAAAAGCCTTCTGTCTTCAAAGTTAACTAAGTTGCAGCAAGCGAATTTAGAAGTTTATCCTTAATTTTTCCCCCTGTTGGTTTTATTACGTCTGTATCAGGGGTTAGCAAACTATATGGCCCAAGGACCAAGTCCGGCCCTCTACCTGTTTTTATGAATAGGTTTTTGGGAGCACATTCACGCTCAGTGACTTCTGTATTGTTCACAGCTGCTTTCATTCCATGATGGCAGAGTTGAATAGTTGTGCAGAGAACTTATGATCCGCAAAGCCTAAAATATTTCCCGTCTGGTCCTTCACAGAATAAGCTTGCTGACTCTGTGAACTGTTGTCACAGGTCAGTCAAGTCCATTCCCATTTCTTTGATTAAAATCCTTAAATGACATACTGGTGCCTCCAGGGTAAGTCTGAATTTTGAACTTGATTTCGATGCATCTGACTGTGTTTTATATTAAACCCAAAAGTTTTGGAGGTGGTTTGATATAAAACAATTAAGTTTAGCTAGTGTTATCTCCTAGAGTAGCTAATAAAATAAAATTTGTCCTTACCTTTGCATACTTTTCTTTTTTTACTGTTCACTATCTAATGATGATTTAAATGACCAGTGAAAAGGATTCAGATCAAGATGGCCAAGTAGGAGGACATGGAACTCAACCTCCAGCCACAAGCACATTGAATGTAAATCTACATGTGAAGCAAATCTTTTGGGATAATAACTGGAGACTAGCAGAAAGGCTCTTGTACAACCAAGGCTAAGAAAGATCCACATGGAATTGGGTGGGAGGGGAAGAGGAAAGAAGCGATCAGGTTGAAACCTGTGCCCCTGGGAGGGGACAAAAGAGAAGGTAGATGACACAGGTGGAGATCTGCCCTGGGAGTGAGTGGTTCAAGTCACACATATTTGGCATGCCAGCCCTGGGTTCCATCACTGGGAAGATGAGTCCCCTCAGCTAGTTAGAAAACCAGTGGAACTAACTGGAGGGCTGTGAGAAATCTAGACCCTGCTTGTAAAAAGTATGCACCCACTTGTTTACTAGTTTTTAAAACATTTCATTGGAATGTAGTTGATTTACAATGTTGTGTTAATTTCAGGAATACAGAAAAGTGAATCAGTTGTACGTATACATATATCCACCTCTTTTTAAAGATTCTTTTCCTTTATAGACCATATTGAAACAAAGTGGAGAAAGCAGATTGAAAATGCAGTGAACTCTGGCCAGTTTCCCACAACCACCCTGGCAAGTGCCCCAGCCTGAGCCAGGTGCCCGCTGCAGCCCTGCTTGCTGCATGGCCCAGCTTCATCCTCTGCCAGGGTCTGCAGCAGCTGAGGGGAGTGGTCAGTTATGAAGGATATGAGCTGGACTTGGACCCGGAATGCATCTAAATAGGGTGAGGGTTGCTGAGATGGAGTGCTTGCATGGAGGCAACACATCAGAGGGGGTGCAGAACTCTACATGAGGCCTTCGCTGCCAAAGCCTGCACTCAGACCCTTGCAGAATGGCTGCTTCAAGTCTCACTTGCTACAGGACCGCTCCCTTCTGGGGCAAGGGCTTTGGTGCTGGGAGAGGGCGAGTGTGCACTTGTAAACACAGTAAGGAAGAGAAAAACCTGGAAGGGTAAGAGGCTGTGGGCAGAAAGCAAATGGAGACCTAAGATGTTAAAGGTCAGGCACCTCTGGGTGATGACAGAGGAGGGAAGCAGAAAGCCAGGAGGGCTATGAGACCCTGGTGCTTTTGTAGCAGCTACCCTTCTGTCACCCTGCTTATTTAACTTACATGCAGAGTACATCATGAGAAACGCTAGGCTGGAAGAAGCACAAGCTGGAATCAGGATTGCTGAGAGAAATATCAATAACCTCAGATATGCAGATAACACCACCCTAATGGCAGAAAGTGAAGAGGAACTAAAAAGCCTTTTGATGAAAGTGAAAGAGGAGAGTGAAAAAGTTGGCTTAAGCCTCAACATTCAGAAAACGAAGATCATGGCATCTGGTCCAATCACTTCATGGGAAATAGATGGAGAAACAGTGGAAACAGTGTCCGACTATTTTTTTGGGCTCCAAAATCACTGCAGATGTGACTGTAGCCATGAAATTAAAAGACGCTTACTCCTTGGAAGGAAAGTTATGACCAACCTAGATAGCATATTCAAAAGCAGAGACATTGCTTTGCCAACAAAGGTCCATCTAGTCAAGGCTATGGTTTTTCCAGTGGTCGTTTACAGATGTGAGAGTTGGACTGTGAAGAAAGCAGAGTGCTGAAGAATTGATGCTTTTAAACTGTGGTGCTGGAGAATACTCTTGAGAGTCCTTTGGACTGCAAGGAAATCCAACCAGTCCATTCTAAAGGAGATTAGTCCTGGGTGTTCATTGGAAGGACTGATGCTAAAGCTAAAACTTCAGTACTTTGGCCACCTCATGCGAAGAGTTGACTCGTTGGATAAGACCCTGATGCTGGGAGGGATTGGGGGCAGGAGGAGAAGGGGACGACAGAGGATGAGATGGCTGGATGGCGTCACTGACTCGATGGACATGAGTTTGAATGGACTCTGGGAGTTGGTGATGGACAGGGAGGCCTGGTGTGCTGCGATTCATGGGGTTGCAAAGAGTCGGACACGACTGAGCGACTGAACTGAACTGAACCCTTCTAGCAGCCTAATCTTTCAAGTTTAGTAAAAGAGTGGCTTACATCTGTCATGCCTGCTTCCTCTCTTTTTATTGACTTCTCAAACCACTGTACTAAAATTGTTCTTGAAAAGATTAGTCCTAACTTCATTTTATGTTTCCAGTTAACTTAATTGAGTTTCCTGTAGTATTTGCATTATTGATCAAGCTCTGTTTGAAACCCTCTCTGCCGCTGGCTTCTCTTGATTTTCTGTCTCTGAGACAGTTTCTTGGCTTTTTCTTATTTTCCACTTGACTTTCCCAATTCCACCTTTCCCTGACTGTCCAGTTTTACACTTTTCCTAACTCTCCCTCTCCCTAAGCCCCAGTGATGGTGACCCAGGGCTCCCTCTTTAGCCCATGATATCTTTGCTGTTTATCCTCTCCAGATTAATCATCTACTCTTTGGTTTAAATTCCAGCAGTATTCTGGAGACTTCCACATATAAATCTCCTGTTTAAATGTCTCTTTAAAGCTTCATTTACAGCTCATTAAGAGGCATCTCCACTTGGATGTTGTGTTGGTTAGGGTCCAGTTAGGAGATAGAAAATATACCAGCAATTTAAATAAGAGGTTATTTAATAGAAAAAAACTGACTGTAGCCTACCAGGCTCCTCTGTCCATGGAATTCTCCAGGCAAGAATACTAGAGTAGGTTGCCATGCCCTTCTTTCCAAGGGAACTTCCCGACCCAGGGATCAAACCTGGGTCTTCTGCATTACAGGCAGATTCTCTACCATCTGAGCCACTAGGGAAGCAAAAGGAAATGTAAGTCTCTGAAAGTAGAAGATTATTAAATGCAGAAAGCAACTACTACCTCTAGGGCTGTGGAAGAGCAAAAATGTAAGAAATTCAGAATTTAAAAAAGCTACCTTCCTCCCTCCCAGGGCTGACTCAGCCCCTTTGGAGATTTTGGCTGTCAGAGGAAAGAGAAAAACTTGTCAGAGGGCATGGGAGCTGATCTGAGAGGGGTTCTGAGGTGAGTGCCCTGGGCCTTCTACATGCTGATACACTTCTGCTGCTTTGGTCTCAAAGGGTCCCTCCAGTGCTGTCTGCTGATAAACCCTAACACCGAGTCAGCTTGTAAAGGATATTTGTCTACAGGGGTTGCTTTTGTACACAAAGCAAGGAAGGGTGGATTTAGGGGCTCAGAGACAATAATTGATACCTGGCTCAAATGGTTCCCCTGTTACCTCCAAGGCAATCTGTCAAAAATAGAGCTAATTACAGTATCTGCTGATTCTTGTTTTACTAAATGGTATCACTTATCTTCCCAGTCAGACAAATGGAAAGCCTATAAAGCAACTGAGACTCTTTCCTTCTCCTAACCCTTCTGTTTTATCAGTCAACAAGTCTGACTGATTTCACTTCCTAGATGTTTATTCATTTAATAAATATCTCTTGAGTACCTGCTATGTACCAGGCATCTTTCTAGGCACTGCAGATACATAGCCATGACCAAAACTACCCACATGGAACTTATAGTCCAGGATGAAATGAAGAGCATAAATGAAAAATAAAGTAAAATATTATATAGTATATTGGGAGATAAAAAGAGCCATAGACAAAATTAAACAGGGGAAAGGGAGTAGGGAAAGTTAAGGATGGTAATTTTCTAGAAAATTCCTTCTTCCATGAGGAAACCCTCATGGAGAAGGTGGCATTTGGGCAGATTTGAAGGAGGAGAGGGAAGAAATATTTAGGGGAAGTCATTCCAGTAAAAGGGAAAAATCTCTAAGTGAGAAGTGTACCTGGTGTGTTTGGGGATGCATAATGGGAGAAGAGGTCAGTGAGATGAGAGGGGACAAAGCTGTATGACTCTGAGGCTCATCTAAAGAGTTTTGGTTTGTATTCTCAGTATGATGCCAGGCCATTGGAGGATTTTAATCAGGGGAGTTACATAATCAGATCTAAGTTTCAGCAGAATCATTTTGGTTGCTGAGTGAGAATGGGTGAAGGCAAAATGAGGAGGAAAATGGGGAGACCAGCTGGCAGGCTTTTGTGAAAATCCAGTCAAGAGATAATGGCTTGCCCCAGTGTGGCAGTGTTACCAGCAAGGGCCCGACATGCATAGAATCTAATACTATGGCTTTTGAGGGGGGGCAGAGGGCTTTATTGTGAGGTCAACCAGCAAGGAGAGGAGGGAAGAGTCAAATCTGTCTATTCCATCCAGGGTTGGGGCAAAATTTAAGGGTTAGGCGAATACAAACTGGAAGCTGATTGGCTAGTTTCTATTCAGTCCATAGATGGTCCTCTTGCTGCTGGAAACCTCACGGTCCCTATTGATGGGGATCTTGCTTTGTAAAGGGATGGGTAGCAATGTTGTTATTCTTTGAGCTCCCCAGATTCTTGGTTCTAGGGTCATCTTGGAGATCTGATTTCCCATCTTGCACGTGTGCATTGCTGTCTGTAAAATAAATCACGGTTTGATTAATCAGTCGACCTTTTAAGGAAGTTGTGTGCTGTTTCAGTTGGATTACAATCAACAGTCTGTATAAGGAGGCAAAACCAGTTCAAGCAGGTCAGTTTTAAGTGCTGCTGCAGCAGCGGTGGAGGAGTGAGACACAGCCCTGCTGTGGATAAATCTCAAGTCTGTCATCTCTACCCACATAGTCGTCATCTTAGGTTTGTTTTTTATTTGTTTGGTTTTCCATTTTATCTCCTAATCAGCTCCCCACTTGCACTTTCAATCTCTTCTGTCCCTCACTAAAGTTTATCTTTCACTTTCATGCTACAGTAATCGTTCTAAAATGTAATTCTGAATTTCTGTAGCTCTTGACTTCCTATCTGTAATAGGTTACAAAGCCCAAATTCTTAGCACGGTATACAGACTGTTCAGTGCTCTAAATCTTTGATCTCCCAGCATGGTGCCTTGTGCTCTAGACAACCCAATTTACTCTCAGGTCTTCAAACTGGCCATAACCTCCCTTTCTTTTTTGCCCTTTTTGTATTCTATTTCTTCTCTCTAGAATGCTTTAGAATTTCTTAGTATTGAACCCTTCAGTAGTTCAGCAGTTTTCCCCTGACCCCTCTTCTTGAGGTTCTGGCCCCTCCTCTGACCATGATGATCCCAAGCGTAGTTGTATTAACACACTTACACATGCTATTGTTTGAAGTCTGTCTCCCTTACTAGTCTGAGAACCCACTGAAGGCAGTTAACCTCATTTTCATCTGTGTACTCACATTTAAAGTACTCCAACATTTGTGGAATGAATATGTTAAACTAGTAAATGAGAAGGGTAAACAAATCTAATGCTGATGCCTCTGCAAAGGCTTCTCAGAGAAGAGTTGTGCCGCAGCAAAGCTCTGTGGATACCAGCTACGGGCCACAGCTTAAAATGATCAGTCTGAGTCAACTGCAAGACTTAGATCTCTGTGTGAAATCTGGGACCAGGGAAACAAAGGAGAAGGGTACTTTCCTGATAGTTATGGATTCTGCCATGGCTCAGTGCATCGTGTGAGTGTAACCTTGAGATCTGGGCTCTGGACCTCTGCTCATATCAGGAGTGAGATTTATGCACAAACAAAAGCTGAGATAGTATATGAGACTAGAGCGAATATTGTATTGTACACACTGCCACATTATATTATCATTTTATCCCAGCCTTCATCTTATCAGAAGAGGGCGGGTGCTTCTCTACTTCTGTAGTGTCAGGGCTTCACTAACCAATAGCGGGGTCTTCTTTCTCAGGCTCTTTTGTGCCCTTCTTGATGTCTTCCACCCTGAGAGAAGGCAGCAGATCACAGGGCCACCCTCATGTCTGCTGTGGCTCCTGTCCCTAGCAAATCTTGGAAGAATGAAAGTGAAAATCCCCCAGTCGTGTCTGACTCTTTGCGGCCCCATGGACTGTATAGTGCATAAAATTCTCTAGGCCAGAGTACTGAGTGGGCAGCCTTTCCCTTCTGGGGATCTTCTCAACCCAGGGATCGAACCCAGGTCTCCTGCATTACAGGTGGAATCTTTATCAGCTGAGCCACCAGGGAAGCCCAAGAATACTGGACTGGGTAGCCTATCCCTTCTCCAGCGGATCTTCCTGACCCAGGAATCAAACCAGGGTCTTCTGCATTGCAGGTGGATTCTTTACCAACTGAGCCACCAGGGAAGCCAGGAGGAATATCGCTAGGCTATTTATTCCTTCTTGTTGTTCATTTGCTCAGTCGTGTCCGACTTTCTATGACCCTGTAGACTGCAGCACGCTAGGCCTCCCTGTCCTTCACCATCTCCCAGAGTTTGCTCAAATTCATGTCCACTGAGTTGGTAATGCTATCCAACCATCTTGTTCTCTGTTGTCCCCTTCTTCTCTGTCCTTCAGTCTTTCCCAGCATCTCAGGGTATTTTCCAATGATATTAAGTTTATTAATAAACAGAAATCCCCTAAACTTTTGACTTTAATGTGCATAAGATAGGCAAAAATTGCTAGTTGCTTTTCATCACATAAATCAGAACATTCTTCCTTGCATGTATTTAATATTATTAGAGATTTATTGAGCTAATAGGCAGGATCAGATACTTAATGAAGACCCCAGGAGGAGCATTTAAACCATTAGAAAGCAGGAGTTAGTGCACAAAATTTCAGTGATTACTAAAAAGCTTTCCGCAAGAAATAAGCTGCTGGGCCTTTTGGGTGGACTTCTCAGAAGACTTTCCCGCCTTTTCAATCCTGGGCTGTGTATCCTTCTCTGCCACACAGATTCAGCTGGTGGTTTGACACAGTCACCTGGAAACTGCAGGACACAGGCCTGGTGTCCTGGTGGAGGGAGCATGTGACAGTGAACCACGCTGTTGAGTCCGTAGCTCAGGGTGAGAGCCCGGGCGGACGCAGGGTCTGTGAAGGAAGTCTGCAGGAGGCCGAGCCGCACGTGGTTCTGTGGTTCCGTAGGAGTGCCAAGGGTGGGGGAGGAGCTAGGCTGGGAAAGAACTTCCCGCCCTGGGGGGGATTTAGCCCAGACTTGACCCCGCCAGCTCTTGTAAAATGCCTTGTTGCTCTTTAAACTGCTTTTCCAATGGGTTGTAAGACTATGTAACTCTAGCTCTGAGAATATCTTTCTAAAAGTAATTTAAATTTTAATAATAATGAGGAAAAACAAAAACAAACAAACAAAAATAATAATAATGAGGTGGATGAAACTGGAGCCTATTATACAGAGTGAAGTAAGCCAGAAAGAAAAACACCAATACAGTATACTAATGCATATATATGGAATTTAGAAAGATGGTAACAATAACCCTGTGTACGAGACAGCAAAAGAGACACTGATGTATAGAACAGTCTTATGAACTCTGTTGAAGAGGGAGAGGGTGGGAAGATTTGGGAGAATGGCATTGAAACATGTATAATATGTATGAAACGAGTTGCCAGTCCAGATTTGATGCACGATACTGGATGCTCGGGGCTGGTGCACTGGGACAACCCAGAGGGATGGTATGGGGAGGGAGGAGGGAGGAGGGTTCAGGATGGGGTACACATGTATACCTGTGGCGGATTCATTTCGATATTTGGCAAAACTAATACAATATTGTAAAGTTTAAAAATAAAATAAAATTTTAAAAAATGTACAAAGAAGAAGCAAATATTGAAAGAGTGCTAAAGGCTTATGAAAATGGTCATCTCTCCCCTGATTCCTAGCATCTGATCTACTCTCCAGAGGTAAATTATTCACAGTCTTTTAGTAGCTTCTTTCTGTATTTATCCTCATATTTCTAAATGTTGTTTATACTATTTCATGGTGAACCAATTTTAGACTTTGTCTCAATTTCTGACTAAGGATGATTAAGAATTCGCTCTCATATACATAGACTTGTTGCCAATCATCTCACTTCCTACATACACTCTGAGTCCTTACACCCATCTTTCCAATACAGTTATAGGACAACTTGGGATAATCAAAACTTAAGAGTTTACATTCTTATGACTGTTATACAAAAAACTGTTCACTGCTGAGACAGTAACATACTACAATTTCTTTTCTTTAAAAATTTTTTTTTTCCTAGAGTTAATCATTGCCTCCTTTCTTCGTTTGAGTTTTCTTGGTACCCATTACAGTTTCATTGCCTTCCATGGCTTTTCCTTCCATGGCTTTTCAATAAAGTTTTCTGTATTTGAATTGAATGAGGTCATCAATCAGATTCTTGTTTTCCCTTGAAGGAGTTTTTCACCTTCTTGTTTCAATCCGAATGGTGCTCTCTAGCCTTCTTGGCATCCTGGGGTTTATACTGGGATTTACCTTTGAGTGTCTTCCTGTTCCTTGCTTGCTATACCCTGTGTCTTTTTCTTTTTTGATTTTTTCCCCACTTATCTCATTGTAGCCCTTAGGTGGTTTTTGAGAAAAGTATGTGGAAAATAAATTTCTGAGGCATTGTGTGTGTGAAAATGTGTTTATTATACCTTCACATCTAATTTATAATTTGATTTGGGGTAGGATTTAGAATTCAAAATGATCTTCCTTCCTCCTTGAAGGAATTGTTCCATTGTTTCTAACTTTAAATGTTGTTGATTACTTGTCAAATGTCATTCTTTTTCATCCTTTCTATGCGGTTCAATTTGTCCTCTCTGGAAGTATTTATGATTTCATTGTTTCACTTTTCAAAATGATGTGCCTTGGTATGGGCCTGTTTTTATTCAATGAGCTTTGTATCTAGTGGGTGCTTTCAATCTGGAAGCTTCTGTGTTCAGTTAAGTGAAAAGTTTTAGTAGTCTTTCTTTGATAAATTCCTCCCAACTGTTTTATTGTTTCACTCTGGAAATTCTGTTAGTAGAATACTGGGCCTCTTGAAGTCATCTTCTCATTTCCTGGTTTTTCTGTTTTTGTCCAGCATTTAGTCTCTCACTCCATTCTGTTGTGCTTCTTGGCTGTATCTTCTATTTTAGTGCATTATTAATTTTTTCCTTATTTTCTGATTGTTCTTTTTCTACGCATGGTGGATTAAGGAGAGGAGACATTTCAACCATTGCTTATATAATCCTCATCCATTTTCTGAGGTTTTTTACCATAACTCTTCACATCCCTTTGTGTTATAAGCTTCATGCTG
>NW_011494894.1:3215070-3215198 GCF_000754665.1 Bison bison bison
AAATCCTTGGAATAATCTTAAAGCCATAATACAGTTCTTCACCCAATAAATATCAGACTGAGCCCATAGCCCACGACTCTATACTTGTGACTTTCTCTTCATAATCACATATGTGTAGCCTGATATTT
>NW_011494894.1:3215733-3224804 GCF_000754665.1 Bison bison bison
GATGCTTTTGAACTGTGGTGTTGGAGAAGACTCTTGAGAGTCCCTTGGACTGCAAGGAGATCCAACCAGTCCATTCTGAAGGAGATCAGCCCTGGGATTTCTTTGGAAGGAATGATGCTAAAGCTGAAACTCCAGTACTTTGGCCACCTCATGCAAAGGGTTGACTCATTGGAAAAGACTCTGATGCTGGGAGGGATTGGGGGCAGGAGGAGAAGGGGACGACAGAGGATGAGATGGCTGGATGGCATCACTGACTCGATGGAGGTGAGTCTGAGTGAACTCCGGGAGTTGGTGATGGACAGGGAGGCCTGGCATGCTGCGATTCATGGGGGTCGCAAAGAGTCGGACATGACTGAGCGACTGAACTGAACTGAAATTTGCCTCAACTTGAGGGTTTAAACTGCAACTTTATTGAATCAAAATAGCTGCTTATCTGAATCTATCCATTTCTTCAAAATTATATTAACTGTGTACTGATCCTATGCTTTGGCTTAAACTCTTGACCTAGTGTTTTCCACAGCTAAAAGCTAATAATCTGATACTGCACAAGAACTTCTCTGTTTGCACACTGTTGCCTCATGCCAGTTGTATTAAAAGGTGCAGGCATATCCTTCGACCCCACTGAGAAGAGCTTGATCTGGCCAAATGGGAGGCTGTTTCGCTGGATCCCACCCCAGACGTCAGGCAGTGCCTGGTAGTAGGGTGCTATAGCTTGTTTGCAATGTGATACCTGTTTGAAATGGTGGCCTCTGGCAACTGTGAACACCTTTTGATGTTTGGAAACTTCCTCAACTTATGATAACTCCGTCCTCAAGGTAGAAGTCAGTTATTGGCCTTTCCCTTGCAGTTGTATTTCAGGTGTGTGACATAAGCCCCTAGCAATCAGACTCACTCATGAGAGGCCTCAGCTCAGAAACTAATGGCCTTAAGCAGCAGGTGTTGTGGGGCATCCAGCCTGGTCAGGGTGGAAGAAGAGATAGTCGGATAGAAGTCCAGTGACAGCATCAGTGGGGGAAACTGTGGGGTCCCTTGCCCAGGTATGGAAAACAGTGGCATCTTCACCAGGGGAAATCTATGGTGTAATTGGGGCATTGTGCCAGTAGCATAGCCTCTAAGCCTGGCTTTCTGAGACTCCCTGCCACTCTCATTTAGGAGTTGTGTTTTTGTAAAGGAGTCAGAGTTGGTTCTGTTTGCAGATCTTTTTTTTTTTTCCTTTTTAAAGAAGGTTGTGTTTATTACGTATTTATTTATTTTTATTTTTGACTGCGCTGAGTCCTTGTTGCTGCACACAAGCTCTCTCGTTTTGGCCCGCAGGCATTGCTCTTTGTTGTGGTGAGTGGGCTTCTCATCGCAGTGGCTTCTCTTGTTGAGGAGCACGGGCTCTTGGGCACGTGGGCTTCAGTAGTTGTGGTTCACGGGCTTAGTTGCCCTGCAACATGTCCAGGATCTTCCTGGACCAGGTATCGAACCCGTGTCCCCCTGCATTGGCAGGTAGACTTTCAACCACTGGACCACCAGGGAAGTCTCCAGCAGACCTTATTAATTCATTCATTAGAGAGCAAGCATAACATCTCTTCTCACCCATGTTGTTCCCATTATTTCTGACATCTAGTTTGAACTTTGACTTTGTTGATCACTGTTGCCTTACTGGCTTGTGACTGGCTTTACTTCACATGAGGAAAAGGTTCTTTTAGTTGATTTTGGAGTTTTGATACAAGAAGCTAAAAGCTGCCTTCTGAGAAAGCATTTTAGTAGTCCTAAGCAGGGCACATGAAGTGTGGATCAGACTGGGTTTGGTGTCAGACCTGGAGGGCTCCAAGTGACTTGTGTCCTCCCCACTTGGGGGCAACATCACTTGGAAGAACTAGTGACCCTCAGCAATTCCTCATATTAGAATTCTTCCAGCAAAATGCAGTGGATGCCGTGGCTGAGTAAGGTTATCCTTTTCCATGAATTTTTATGAGAAAAATTTTTTCTACATGTATTTCAGCTCATTTTTTTTTCTCAGACACATTCTGTATACTTTGTGAGGAGTGATAAAATACTGACTTACCAACAGGTTCTTGCTCCTTTCGCAGAAGAGGTGAATATGGCCCTTTGATCTCGAAACAGATGTAAATCCAGTCGTTGCTTGTGCCCTGAGGAGAAACAAACAGCCTGATTATTTTGTTTTATCCATTGCTCAACCTTGACATCAGGACTTTGTCTCTGCTGTAGAAATCAAGCCATTGCTGGTGATGTCCACTTTTGCTGTGCAATTCTGAGCCTTGAGGTAAATCTCTGATGTATTTTGCACCTTGGGACTTTTTGGAGGTAACCAGTTAGAGCTAATTATAAAGGGTATATATTTTCTTTTGTTTTGTGTAACCAAGGGAAAAAGTATTTGAAGGCAGCAATTCAGGAATGCAGTGAACATTACAGATGCATCTCATGCATAGTTTGTTTTAAAACCAGCAGTCTCTAGGGACTTCTCTGAAGGTCCAGTGGTTAAGACTTTGCCCTCCAGTGGAGGGGTATGGGTTTGATCCCTGGTCGGGGAGCTAAGATCCTACATGCCTTGGGGTCCAAAAACCAAAACATAAAGCAGAAGCAATGTTGTAACAAATTCAATAAAGATTTAAAAAAACAGGCTGCATCAAAATATCTTAAAAAAAACAACAACAGTGGTCTCTAAACTTTTCTGATTGCTTCTTGAGCATATCTTCAATATGTGTGTATTAATGTATAAACTATAACACATGCATCTCTAACAATACATTATATGTATATATATAAATATATAACAATAGTACAGATCAGATCAGAACCAGCAACCCTCAAATCAGTTCCAGGTTTGTTCAGTTCAGTTCAGTTGCTCAGTCATGTCCAACTCTTTGCGACCCCATGAATTGCAGCACGCCAGGCCTCCCTGTCCATCACCAACTCCCGGAGTTCACTCAGACTCACGTCCATCCAGTCAGTGATGCCATCCAGCCATCTCATCCTCTGTCGTCCCCTTCTCCTCCTGCCCCCAAACCCTCCCAGCATCAGAGTCTTTTCCAATGAGTCAACTCTTCGCATGAGGTGGCCAAAGTACTGGAGTTTCAGCTTTAGCATTATTCCTTCCAAAGAAATCCCAGGGCTGATCTCCTTCAGAATGGACTGGTTGGATCTCCTTGCAGTCCAAGGGACTCTCAAGAGTCTTCTCCAACACCACAGTTCAAAAGCATCAATTCTTCGGCGCTCAGCCTTCTTCACAGTCCAACTCTCACATCCATACATGACCACAGGAAAAATCATAGCCTTGACTAGACGAACGTTTGTTGGCAAAGTAATGTCTCTGCTTTTTAGTATGCTATCTAGGTTGGTCATAACTTTCCTTCCAAGGAGTAAGCGTCTTTTAATTTCATGGCTGCAGTCACCATCTGTAGTGATTTTGGAGCCCAGAAAAATAAAGTCAGCCACTGTGTCCACTGTTTCCCCATCTATTTCCCATGAAGTGGTGGGACCAGATGCCATGATCTTCGTTTTCTGAATGTTGAGCTTTAAGCCAACTTTTTCACTGTCCTCTTTCACTTTCATCAAGAGGCTTTTTAGTTCCTTTTCACTTTCTGCCGTAAGGGTGGTGTCATCTGCATATCTGAGGTTATTGATATTTCTCCCAGCAATCTTGATTCCAGCTTGTGTTTCTTCCAGTCCAGCATTTCTCATGATGTACTCTGCATAGAAGTTAAATAAACAGGGTGACAATATACAGCCTTGATGTACTCCTTTTCCTATTTGGAACCAGTCTGTTGTTCCATGTCCAGTTCTAACTGTTGCTTCCTGACCTGCATACACATTTCTCACGAAGCAGGTCAGGTGGTCTGGTATGCCCATCTCTTTCAGAATTTTCCACAGTTGATTGTGATCCACACAGTCAAAGGCTTGGGCATAGTCAATAAAGCAGAAATAGATGTTTTTCTGGAACTCTCTTGCTTTTTGGATGATCCAGCGGATGTTGGCAATTTTATCTCTGGTTCCTCTGCCTTTTCTAAAACCAGCTTGAACATCAGGAAGTTCACGCTTCACATGTTGCTGAAGCCTGGCTTGGAGAATTTTGAGCATTACTTTACTAGTGTGTGAGATGAGTGCAGATAGTACAGATGGGTTATATTAAAATTAATATAAATAGAATTTTTGCTGTATTCTTTCCCCATCGTTGTTTTGTGTGTTGCTTAGCGTCCACTCCAGTATTCTTGGGACTTCCCTGATGGAATAGATGGTAAAGAATCTGCCTGCAGTGAGGGAAACCTGAATTCAATCCCTGGGTTGGGAAGGTCCGCTAGAGAAAGGAATGGCTACCTACTCTAGTATTCTTGCTTGAAGAATCTCATGGATAGAGAAGCCTAGTGGGCTACAGTCCATGGAGCCTCAAGGAGTTGGACACAACTAAGTGACTAACACTTTCATTTAGGGTATATGCTTCCAGTTTTGAAGATGACTACTTGTCTGTGTGTGGACAAAGCAAATAGGAAATGAGATAGTTCAGCATTCTGTAAGGAAATACCACTTTGAAAAGGTGACTGGTTTGTGCCCTGCCTGGATTCTCATTCAACATGGATATGCTTTCTGACCCTTGCACTTGCCTTGCAATATGCCTCTCTCATGGGTTCCTCCTCCTGCAAGAGAGGAAGAGTGGTTGAGTGGAAAGAGAATCACTAAGACTTTGGAGTGTTGATATTGCAGCTCCTCCATTAACTAACCTGGAGACTTCACATGAGTTATCAGACCTCTTTTTAGCCTTGGTTTTCAATGATTAGGAGGGCTTCAAGTCAGGAGGATCAGGAATGTGCTATGAAACATTCTTTCCCTGACCAAGTGTAAACTATTGTCAGATCTATTATGAAAAGCTGGTATGTTTAAGAGGGATCAAGATATTCCTTGGTTGAAAGTAAGGTAGTGTTGAAACTATGAAGCTTACCAGAAGATAGAGCACAGATACCTGAAAGTGATTCAGTGGCAGAATATCATCTATAGCATTTCTAACAGGGTCATCTAACTTCCAGCTCTTTGGATGGAAAACTCATTTGTTTTTTAAAAAGACAATTCATTCCATTAAGAAAAATTTGAACTGAGATTATATATTTAATGCTTTAAAACTAAGAAATAATGCACAAATGGAGAATATAATGATTTGCATTTATAGATATACGTAGGGCTTCTTAGGTGGTGCAGTGGTAAAGAATCCGCCTGCCAATGCAGGAGATACAGATTCGATCCCTGGGTCGGGAAGATCCCCTGGAGTAGGAAATGGCAACCCACTCCAGAATTCTTGCCTGGAGAATCCCATGGACAGAGGAGCCTGGCAGGTTACAGTCTATGTGGTCACCAAGAGTCAGACCCACTGAGCACGCATGCATGCACAGATAAACATGGCAACCCTTTAAAATATCTGAAGATAACTATTATACTCCTCTTAATCTCCTTACCTTTAACACAAACATGATCGATTCTTTAAGAAGTCCTCACTCGCAGTCACTTCCAGACCCTTTGTTATCTTATTTGCTATGGATGTGAGAGTTGGACTGTGAAGAAGGCTGCGTGCCGAAGAATTGATGCTTTTGAACTGTGATGTTGGAGAAGACTCTTGAGAGTCCCTTGGACTGCAAGGAGATCCAACCAGTCCATTCTGAAGGAGATCAGCCCTGGGTGTTCTTTGGAAGGACTGATGCTAAAGCTGAAACTCCAGTACTTTGGCCACCTCATGCAAAGAGTTGACTCATTGGAAAAGACTCTGATGCTGGGAGGGATTGGGGGCAGGAGGAGAAGGGGATGACAGAGGATGAGATGGCTGGATGGCATCACCAACTCGATGGACGTGAGTCTGAGTGAACTCTGGGAGTTGGTGATGGACAGGGAGGTTGGTGATGGACAGGGAGGCCTGGCATGCTGCGATTCATGGGGTCGCAAAGAGTCGGACACGACTGAGCGACTGAATTGAATTGAACTGAACTGAACAAACCTGGAACTGATTTGAGGGTTGCTGGTTCCCAAAAGGTGGCTCCCAGAGTTGTTTTTCTGAGCAGGCAGCAGCCTCTGGAGACCATTGCCTCACTTTGAGAAGCACCTACTCTGTCTCTTTCTTATCCACTCCCTCCAAGGAGTCTGAAAACAGACAGGGCTTCAAGTCTTTTGGATGAAACCCCATTCTTCACTTGTTACCAGATAGCTGGTTTGAGGACTGAAACCTGAGTGTGGATGTATTTTTGGATTTTACTTCTGCTGTGTCTTTCTACTGGGCTTGGATCTCTGAAAGTCAAACTTGGTCACTTTTCTTAGATACTAAAATTTGTTCGCATCTTTAGGCTTGCCCTCATACCCTGGATTCGGACCCTCATCTCTGCCCACAGGATGCCCAATAACATTCTGCTCTGCATGCCCAAATCCTAGGACTAATTTTCTTAACATTGCTTGTCATGTGGTTATGTTATTAAGCCTGGAACAGCAGTCTCTCTCTTCTCTCAGTTTCTCTAGCTCTTAATGGCTGCAGAACTCATTTCACTTTTAAAATACATAGGCCTTCCTGTCATTTGCTTTTATAAACACACCTCCTGTTTGTCCAGCTGGATTATGCATATTCTATACGTAGGGGCTAGTGTTTTTTGCATGTTGATATTCAGTACAACGCTTAGTGTAAGTCCTTGAATTACATGCTTAATATTTCTTCTTAATATAATAAAGGAATGGCAAGGTATTCCTTCTACCTTAAGGTATTTTGGAAAATTATTACACGTTTTGGACTAATCACTCTTTTTATGCTTTGGAGAATTTCTTTCCTCCTCACTGATGTTGCACATTGTATAACATATTAGATATCCCTTTCAGTTTGGGGTGTCAGGAAAATTACCACTAAGTTCACTTACTCTATTGACCCTCTACTTTCCTACTCTCCTCAATGCTAGTTTTCCACTTCCATTTCTATTATATTAATTTATTTTATGCTTCTTTCTTATTTTTTGTAAGGCATTTTTAATCCCTTTTGGAAGGAAAAGATGTTATGAATATACTTGCGTAATACTCTTTTTAATAGAAATCTAACTTTTTAAAATTAAATTTCCATTTAGTCATTCAGGAAGTATTAAAGGAACTGAAGTGAAGAAGATGTAAGAGGCAGTGAAGGTCTAGATTCCTGCCCATTAAAGAAATATTCATTATTTTTCAAAACACACTGATCATAATTTTTTTGAAAGGCAATGGAATCTGGGGTAAGCTGAATAACTAGAATGTCAGGTGGAAAAGAGACTAAAAAATTCATGTATTTCAAATAATACTGCTAAATTACTCAGAACAGAGCCATCTGGACAAAGTCCATGTTAATAAATGAAAGAAAGACAAGTAATTTCCGAAGAGTATACCTTCATGAAATATTTTTCAAAATGGGCAAAATATTAGTTTGGGGAGCAATGAGAAATACCGAACCTAAATCAATGTTAATGACTCTAAGGGACATAGAGTAACTATAAAATTTTCAATAGAAGTTTCATGTGTTGTTTTTGAAGTTATTCTTATTTATTTTGGAGTCCTGTCTCCATATTACCATAGGTTGATGACAAGGTGAAAATAGTGCATTTCACATGATCAGTTCTGGAAATTAGAATATATTCCCTCTCCAAGTTTCCTAAGAGTTTGCTTTATACTACTCATTTTAGCAATTTAATCTTATATTGTTCCCTAATTGATTCAGCAAAATATTTATATACAGGAGGCACAAATAAATAAGACTTGGTAATTGACTTTCATGAGTTCACTACTTAATAGGGGAGCTCATACTTTGGATTAACCAGTTATATCAGTTGCATTCATCTTGCTGGTTCAAAATATATGATGTGTAGCCCGAATAGTATGATATCCTTGATACCCTTCTGTTGTGCTGAGTAGCAGTAACAACCCACAGAAAAATAATAAGGCTTTTAACCAGATGGTACAATATTGCTATCAAACTTTTGAGTTAATCCTGTCATAAATCTGCAGTGTCTACCTTCAGAATAAGGAATCATGACTTTAATGGAATTAGAAAGGAACAAAAAAATAAGTTGCAGTGTTAGTTGGCATATAGATACTACATGTTTCTCATAGTGACTGGCACATGTGATCCAAATAGTTGGGGTTTCACAGATCCTTAATGTTTGATTGGTTGGTATACAGGAGCAGCTGGTCTGTTGGAACTTTGAGAAACAGGATCACAAGAGCACACCAGTTTATAAATCAGTTCATGTGTACATTATGCAAGGAGTGCCCTTTTATGCTCGGGGCATGAAGGAAATTGTTAGACATTAGGATGGTGGTAATAGAGGAGAAATGTATGAGTGAAGGTTACAGTAGGGGTGGAGTCTGGGTCTGGTCTCAAAAGGAGGATAGTACTGTTCCTAGATCTGAAGAGATATTGTTTGGTGGCTGAAAGTCACTCAAGAGATAATAAATAGGTAAGAAATAGTAATCTTGGGATTCCACTAGCCATGACTTTTAGATGACTGGGAAAATAAAGATCACAGATAATGACCATGGTAAGGCAAATATCACCTCTGGGGAGAAGTTACAGGGAGAGGGGTTCAGTGATCCATCAGATTGAAGTATATCAATTGCTGAAGAAATCAGGGGATCTCAAGTCTGCTTTCAAGTACTTATAAATCTAGCAGAGGAAATAAGACAGTATTAAAACTACAGCCTAAGGTCAAAAGAACGTGACATGAAAAAACTATGGAACTTCAGAGACTAAATGTGAGGGGATATAATGTCAAACAAATGCATACGATGGGCCAAGAACATGTTTGGTTTTGTTTTTTTTTTTAATGTACATGAGATCTTCACAACCAAGATAATCACAATGGTGTGATCATTCACCTAGAGTCAGACATCATGGAATGTGAAGTCAAGTGGGCCTTAGAAAGCATCACTACAAACAAAGCTAGTGGAGGCGATGGAATTCCAGTTGAGCTATTTCAAATCCTGAAAGATGATGCTGTGAAAGTGCTGCACTCAATATGCCAGCAAATTTGGAAAACTCAGCAGTGGCCACAGGACTGGGAAAGGTCAGTTTTCATTCCAATACT
>NW_011494894.1:3224952-3225499 GCF_000754665.1 Bison bison bison
AGAATGCTCAAACTACCACACAATTGCACTCATCTCACACACTAGTAAAGTATGCTCAAAATTCTCCAAGCCAGGCTTCAGCAATATGTGAACCGTGAACTTCCTGATATTCAAGCTGGTTTTAGAAAAGGCAAAGGAACCAGAGATCAAATTTCTAACATCCGCTGCATCATGGAAAAAGCAAGAAAGTTCCAGAAAAACATCTATTTCTGCATTATCGACTATGCCAAAGCCTTTGACTGTGTGGATCATAATAAACTGGAAAATTCTGAAAGAGATGGGCATACCAGACCACCTGAGCTGCCTCTTGAGAAACCTATATACAGGTCAGGAAGCAACAGTTAGAACTGGACATGGAACAACAAACTGGTTCCAAATAGGAAAAGGAGTACGTCAAGGCTGTATATTGTCACCCTGCTTATTTAACTTCTATGCAGAGTACATCATGAGAAACGCTGGGCTGGAAGAAGCACAAGCTGGAATCAAGATTGCTGGGAGAAATATCAGTAACTTCAGATACGCAGATGACACCACCCTTATGGCTGGC
>NW_011494894.1:3225599-3234825 GCF_000754665.1 Bison bison bison
CATGAAATTAAAAGACACTTACTCCTTGGAAGGAAAGTTATGACCAACCTAGATAGCATATTCAAAAGCAGAGACATTACTTTGCAACAAAGGTCTGTCTAATCAAGGATATGGTTTTTCCAGTGGTCATGTATGGATGTGAGAGTTGGACTGTGAAGAAAGCTGAGTGCTGAAGAATTGTTGCTTATGAAGTGTGGTGTTGGAGAAGACTCTTGAGAATCCCTTGGACTGCAAGGAGATCCAACCAGTCCATTCTAAAGGAGATCAGCCCTGGGATTTCTTTGGAAGGAATGATGCTAAAGCTGAAACTCCAGTACTTTGGCCACCTCATGCAAAGGGTTGACTCATTGGAAAAGACTCTGATGCTGGGAGGGATTGGGGGCAGGAGGAGAAGGGGACGACAGAGGATGAGATGGCTGGATGGCATCACTGACTCGATGGACGTGCATCTGAGTGAACTCTGGGAGTTGGTGATGGACAGGGAGGCCTGGCGTGCTGTGATTCATGGGGTTGCGAAGAGTCGAACACGACTGAGCAACTGAATTGAGCTGAATTGAGGACATTATCCGGAGAAGGCAATGGCACCCCACTCCAGTACTCTTGCCTGGAAAATCCCATGGATGGAGGAGCCTGGTGGGCTACAGTGCATGGGGTTGCTAAGAGTCGGACACGACTGAGCAACTTCACTTTCACTTTTCACTTTCCTGCATTGGAGAAGGAAATGGCAACCCACTCCAGTGTTCTTGCCTGGAGAATCCCAGGGACGGGGGAGCCTGGTGGGCTGCCGTCTATAGGGTGGCACAGAGTCGGATACGACTGAAGTGACTTAGCAGCAGCAGCCGCAGCAGAGGACATTATCATGTGTGGTTGGAAGATTAGAAAAGGTTTTATCATTAATTCTTTTTAAAACTGAGCTTAGTCAGAGAACCAAGTCTAGAGTCCAATGATTTGAATTCTAATTTTTTCATTAATCATTGTGCAATTTTAGGCAAATCATTTAAAAAGCTTCAGCTTGTCGTTCTTAATATGTAAACTAAAGTGCATAACCTTGCAGAGTGATGGTGAGCACTAAATGTGGTGGCTGATTTCAGACCTTTTTTTGCCAGCTCATGATATTTTGGTTATGTAAATAAAAACGTGTTTGCTTTTTCTTTTACAAGGGTCCCAAGACAAGCTATGGCAAAATATGAAAAGCTATGACAAACCTAGACAGGGTATTAAACAACAGAGACATCATCTTGCCAGCAAAGGTCTGGCATATAGTCAAAGCTATTATTTTTCCAGTAGTCATGTACAGATGTGAGAGTTGGACCATGAAGAAGACTAAGCACTGAATAATTGATGCCTTCAAATTGTGGTACTGGAGAAAACTCTTGAGAGTCCCTTGGACTGCAAGGAGATCCAACCAGTCAATCCTAAAGGAAATCGACCTTGAATATTCATTGGAAGGATTGATGCTAAAGCTACAGCTTCAGTACTTTGTCACCTGATGCAAAGAGCTGAATTATTGGAAAAGACCCTGATGCTGGGAAAGATTGAAGGCAGGAGGAGAAAGGGGTGACAGAGGATGAGATGGTTGGATGGCATCACTGACTCAATGGACGTGAGTTTGAGCAAATTCCAAGAGATAGTGAAGGACAGGGAAGCCTGGTGTACTGCAGTCCATGGGGTCTCAGAAAGTCGAACACGACTTAGCAACTGATTAACAACAACAGCAAAACAATTCAATGAAGGAAAGAATAGTATTTTCAGAAAATGATTCTGGAAAATCTATAGATACTCATTTAGAAAATGTAGTTGGACTTCTAACTCATATTGTATTAAAAATTAATAACTCAAAATGTATAATAGACCTAAGTGTAAGGGTTAAAACTGTAAAACTCTTCAAAGAAAACATAGGAGTAAATGTTCAGGATCTTGTATTAGGCAGTGACTTCTTTAGATATGATTCCAAAAGCATAAGCAACAAAAGAAAAAAATAGATAAATTGCAATTTATCAAAGTAAAAGATTGTGTTGCAGTGACACCATCAAGAAAGTGAAAAAAGTTCATAGAAGTTTGTGAATCATATATTTGATATAGAGAACTCTTAAAACTCAACAAAGTGGGCAAAAGATTCAAATAGAAATATCTCTAAAAAAATACATTAATGATTTACAAGCACATGGAAAGATGATCTACATCATTAACCACTAAGAAATGCAAATTAAAGCCACAATTATATACTATTTCGCACTGCCTGTTGTTGTTTAGTCACTAAGTCATGTCTGACTCTTTTGCGACCCCATTGACTGTAGCCCGCCGGGCTCCTCTGTCTGTGGGATTTCCTAGGCAAGAATACTGAAGTAGGTTACCATTTCCTTCTAGGACACCAAAATAAAGAGAAAGGCATAATAAGTATTGATGAGGTTGTGAAGAGTTTGGAACACTGTTACATTGCTGCAGGAACTTTAAAATGGTGCAGCCACTATGGAAGGTACCTCTGATAAGTGGGTAAACAAAATGTTTAAGTGGATAAACAAAATAGCCATACAATGGATTAAAAAAAAATCAAGCACTGGCTTATTCTATAACACAGATGACACCTTAAAATAATTATGCCAAGAGAAAGCAGTCACAAAGGCCACATGTTTTATGATTCCATTTATATGAAATGCCCAGAATATCCATAGAGATAAAAAGTATATTAGTGGTTGCAAGGAGGTTGGGAGAGATGGTATGGGCAGATTTTCAACATTTTTTATGATGTTAGCTGTAGCTTTGCATATAAGGCCTTTATTATGTTGAGGTATGCTCCGTCTGTGCCCACTTTCTAGAGATTTTAATCATAAATTATGTTGAACTTTGTCAAAAACTTTTTCTGTATCTATTAAGATGACCATATGGTTTTTATTCTTCAATTTATTGATGTGGTATATCACATTGATTTGTGTTTATTGAAAAACTCTTGCATCCCTGAGATAAAGTCCACTTGATCATGGTGTATGATCTTCTAAACATATTGTTGGATTTGATTTGCTGGTATTTTGCTGAGAATTTTTGCATCTATGTTCATTTGTCATATCTTTGTCTGGTTTTGGTATCAGGGTAACTCTGGTCTCCAGAATGAGTTTGGAACTGCTCCTTCCTCTGCAATGTTTTGTAATAATTTGAGAAGGCGAGGTATTAACTCTTCTTTAAATGTTTGGTAGAATTAACCTATGAAGCCATCTGGTTCTAGACTTTTGTTTGTTGGGAGTTTTAAAATTACTGATTAAATTTCACTACTGTCAATTGGTCTATTTATATTTTCTATTTCTTCCTCGTTCAGTCTTGGGAGATTGTTCCTTTCTAAGAATTTGTCCATTCTTCTAGGTTATCCGTTTTACTGGTCTATAGTTGCTCCTAGTAGTCTCTTATGATCCTTTGTATTTCTGCGGTTTTAGTTGTAACTTCTTTTTCATTTCTAATTCTATTGATTTCGACCTTCTCCCCCACTTTTTTTTTCTTGATGAATCTTGCTACAGTTTTATCAATTTTGTTTACCTTTTCAAAGAATTAAATTTTAGTTTCATTGATCTTTTTTTAGTCTTTATTTTATTTATTTCTGATCTGATCTTTTTGATTTCTTCTATTAACTTTGGGTGTGTCCTTCTTTCTCTAGTTGTTTTAGGTGTAATATTAGTTTTTTTTTTTTTTTTTGAGAATTTTCATTGTTTTTTGAAGTAAGCTTCCTTCTTAGAAGTGCTTTTGTTGTGAACTGTAGATTTTGGATCATTGTGTTTTCATTTTCATCTGTCTCTAGGGATTTTTTTATTTCCTCTTTTATTTCTTCAGGGATCCAATCAATAGCATGTTATTTAGCCTCTACGTGTTTGTGGGTTTTTTTTTGCAGTTTTTTCCCTTGTAGTTGATTTCTAATCTCTTAACACTGCAGTCAGAAAAGATGCTTGATATGGTTTTATTTCTCTTAAATTTGCCAAGGTTTGTTTTGTAGTCTAGCATGTGATCTATCCTGGAGAATGTTCCCTGTGCACTTGAAAAGAATGTGTATTCTATAGCTTTCAGATAGAATGCTCTGCATAATCAATTTAATGTTAAGTACATTTATTCTAAATTTGCATATTAAAAATTAATATACAGAAAGCTGTTGCATTCACTGACAATGAAGCAGCAGGAAGAGATATTAAAGAAACAATCCCACTTACCATTGCATAAAAAAAAATACCTTGGAAAAATCTACCTAAAGGGTCAAAACACCTATACTCCCTCTGAAAACTATAAAACACTGATGAAAGAAATTGAAGACAGCACAAAGAGATGGAAAGATATTCTGTATTCTTGGATTGGAGGAGTTGGTATTGTTACGATGACCATACTACCCAAGGCAATCTACAGATTCAATACAATCCTTGTCAAAATAGCAATGAAATTTTTCGCAGAAACATAACAAATAATTTTAAAATTTGTATGGAAACAAAAGTCCCTGAATAGCCAAAAAAATCTTGAGAAAAAAGAACAGAGCTGGAGAAATCATGCTGTTTGACTTTGGACTATACTACAAAACTGCATTAATCAGAACAGTACAGTGATGGCACAAAACAGACACAGGTCAGTATAGTAGGATAGATAGCCCAGACATAAACCCACACACTTATGATCAGTTAATCTACAACAAAGGAGGCAAGGCCATACAGTGCATAAAAGGCAGTCTCTTTAATAAGTAGTGCTGGAAAAACTGGATAGCTACATGCAAAAAATTAAATTAGAACATTCTGTCTTCAAAATGGATTGAAGACCTAAATGTAAGACCATATATCATAAAACTCCTGGAGGAAAACAGAGAACACTTTTTTAAAATGTATTTTTTTAAGTTGGAGTATAATTGCTTTACAGTGTTGTTAGATTCTGCTGTACAACTGCATGAATCAGCTGTAAGTATACATATATCCCCTCCCTCTTGTACCTCCCTCCCACTCCCACCTCTCTAGGTCATCACAGAGCACTGAGCTCAGCTCCCTGTGGGATACAGCAGCTTCCCACTAGCTATCTGTTTTACACATGGTCATTTATATATGCCAGTGCTGCTTTCTCAGCTTATCCCACCCTGTCCTCCCACCACCCCTTTGTCTACAAGTCTCTTCTCTATGTCTGTCTCTCTATTCCTGCCCTGGAAATAGGCTTAATAGTACCATTTTTCTAGATTCCATATTTTTGTGTTAATATATGATACTTGTTTTTCTCTTTCTGACTTACTTCACTCTGTATGACAGTCTCTGACTTCATCCACATCACTACAGATGACCCAATTTCGTTCATTTTTATGATTGAGTAATATTTCATTATATGTATCTACCACATCTTCTTTATCCATTCATCTGTTGATGGAAATCCAGGTTGCTTCCATGTCCTGGCTATTGTAAATAGTGGACAAACAGTTTTTGATGTCAGTCATAACAATATTTTTTTTGGATACATCTCCTAAAGGAAAGGAAATAAAAGCAAAAATAAGCAAATGGGGCCTAATTAAACTTAAAAGCCTTTGCACAGCAAAGGAGACCATTGACAAAACAAAATGACAGCCTACTGAATGGGGGAAAGTATTTGCCAATGATATGATGAATAAGGGATTAATAAATAGCTCATGCAACTAAACACCAAGAAAACAAACAACCCAAATAAAAAATAGGGCAGTACTTAATAGACATTTTTGCCAAGAGGAAATGCAGGAACATCCCTGGGGGTACAGTGGATGGGAGTCCAACTGCCGGTGCAGGGGACGCATGTTCAATCCCTAGTCCAGCAGGATTCCACATGCCGTGGAGCGACTGGGCCCACGCACCACAATCCTGAGCCAGCACTCTAGAGCCCATGAGCCATACTATTGAGCCCTCATGTGACAGCTACTGAAATGTACATGCTCTCGGGCCCACAAGTCACAATTAATGAGCCCCTGTGCTGCAACTACTGAAGCCCACGCACCTAGAGCCTGTATTCTGCAACAAGAGACACCACCACCACATCAAAGAGCAGCCCCTGTTCTCTGTAACTAGAAAAAGCCTGTGTGCAGTAACAAAGACCCAGTGTGGCCAAACATAAATAAATTATAAAAAAAGAGGAAATGCAGATGGCCAACAGGTACATAAAAAGATGCTCATCATCACGAAATGCAAATTAATACTACGATGAGATATCACCTCACACCTGTCAGATTGACTATCATCAAAAGAACACAAATAACAAACGTTGGTGCAGATGAGGAGAAACAGGAACCCTTGCACATTGTTGGTGGGGATGTATATTGGTACAGCCACTGCGAAAAACAGTGTGGAGATTTCTCAAAACTGAAAATAGAAGTACCATATGACCCGGAAATTCCAATCCTGGGTATATTTATGTAGAAAACAAGAAGACTAATTTGGAAAGGTACATGCACCCCTGTGTTCATAGCAGCATTATTTACAGTTGTCAAGATATGAAAGCAACCTAAGTGTCCATCAGTAGCTGAATGGATAAAGAAGATATGGTATATTTATATGATGGAATACTGCTTGGAACATAAAGAGTGAAAATCTGCCCTTTGCAGCAGCATGGACGGACTTGGAAGACATTATGGAAGTGAAATTAGCCAGACAAAGAGAAATGCTGTATAATATCACTTATATGTAGAATCTAAAGAATAATACAACAGAAAACCAGAGTCACAGATACAGAACAAATGAATGGTTACCAGTGGGCGGGTGATACGGCGAGGTACAAGCTATTGGATGTAAGATAGGCTCAAGGATGGATTGTACAACTTGGAAAATATAGCCAATATTTTGTAATAACTATAAATGGAAAGTTACATTTAAAATTAGTGTAGTAAATAAAAATAAATTAAAAAAAAGAATATCATTATCCATTAACCACATCATCTTTAGAACCCAGTAAGTCAAAACACTTTGGTTGACATTCCAGCTTTGCTATTCATTGCAGTAATTATGTCCATCTTGCCTCAGTCAGTCAAGTGCTGACATTTTGCCTCTGCATCCCAGGATCCTACCCTCCCCATTTCTATAAAGAATCCAAATCCTCCCACCCCCACCATCACTCCCAAATTACAGAAGATATCCAGAGCAGAATTTTTCAAAGATGCTACTAGCCTTTTCAAATGACAGCAGCAACTGTCTTTGTGAAGAGAATATCCTAAAGGCCCCCTCCTGAGAAAGTTAGATGGAGGTGCTTGAACCATATACAATACAAGAAAAAAGAAAGATGCTGATTCATGCTCTGTTGCTCAGCCATGTTTGACTCTCGCGACCCCATGGACTGTAGCCCGCCAGGCTCCTCTGGCCATGGAATCCTCCAGGCAAGAATACTGGAGCAAGTTGCCATTACCTACTCCAGGGGATCTTCCTGTGGGGACTGAACCCGTGTCTCTTGCGTCTCCTGCATTGGCAGGCGGATTCTTTACCACTGCATCACCTGGGAAGCCTGATGTTGATTCAGATGCATTTATAAGCAGTTAACTCCTTGGGCAACTGGCACCTTATCCCTGTGGGCATCTCTGGGCGATGGTGTGCATATGGAACTCAGAATGGTCTCACTCAAGGAGTGAGGGAGCAGAGGGATCATTTTCTAATTCTCAAGGGGGTTGAAGGTTACCTCTAAAGGTGTGGACTCCCTAGCACTTCAGGCCATCCCAGCTGACCCTAAAGATGCACTCAGGTGAAGAGTTACAGGTGCTTGCAGTTAGACACCTTTGTGTGTGCGCTCAGTTGCTCGATTGTGTCTGACTCTTTGTGACCCCTCCAGGCTCCTCTGTCCATGGGATTCTCCAGGCAAGAATACTGGAGTAGGTTGTCATTTCCCCCTCTAATGGATCTTCCTGACCCAGGGATAAAACCTGCATCTCCTATGTTTCCAGCATTGACAGGCGGATTCTTTACTGCTGAGCCACCTTTGGCCTTATGAAAGCAGTGTGTAGCGGGGGATATGGGCAAAATCTCAGTAAATTTCAGCTGGACAAATAAACAAATCCCACATTCTTTAATATTTGACTCTCAAAAATCACATTTTTGATATTTGTTATTCTCCTATCAGTGGAAAATTGAGAAGTGAATAGAAATAGATATAGAAATGCTTCCTTCAGCAGACTATAGAAACCATGAGAATAATAATTTTATCTTCTTTGATCACTGTGCCATTCCCAGTGGTCTAGTAGAATACCCAATTAGTTTTTATTTGCCACATTTTATAGTGTCTGCTTTCTCATATTATTGAAATGGGAGAATTTTCTCTCTGTCTTAATTTTTGAAATTATGGTTCAGAGCATTCTACGAGGTAGTGATCAGTTAACCTGGGCCTGGTAAAAAGTAGGTGGTAGGTAATATTAGAATGAGGGAGAAGCACAGAAAGTCATTATTAGTATTACACTTTTAGTCATGCTATATTTTGATAAATTTTAATATTTTGCTGTTATAAATATTGTGTTAAATTTTAATGGGAGCTAGAGTGCTTGTTCTGATAAATATTAATACTAGAAGATATATATTTTTCGGTAAATGATACATGAGTCTATTTCATCTGCATGCATTTATTATAGTGTAGTATTTAGAATTTCAGATTATCCAGTTTATAGCTATACTAAGGAATATTTTGACTTTTGAGATGCAAACACACACGTGTACAACTTGCCATTCTCCTTTATTCTGTCCATGGAGATGTAGATGATTCCACTGAGTTCAGAATAATTTATATTTTGCACTGAACTATGTTAAATAATGTATTCTTGCGAATGTTCTTCTTAAATATTTTCCCTTTAGGTCTTGAAATTGGTTTGTATGCCCTGAACATATATCAGTTGAAAGCGGAGAGAGGTCTGACCCACAAAATTTGGGATAGAGGGAAGAAACCAACCTAAAATTAAACATGGACTTTATAGGATCCGCAAAATATAGATTTGGCTTTGTCTCTTCTCTGTCATATACCTATCTTTAGAACATTTGATGTCTTCTTCATCTAACTTCTTCTTTTGCCAAGACTGTATCTGTCTATATACAGTTTTATTGGCCTATTTTATTGGCCGATTGCCCTGGTTTCTTACAAGTAGAAAAAGATGGAGCTAATTTGATGTCTGTTATTTTTCCAGTAGTCATGTATGGATGTGATAGTTGGACTATAAAGAAAGCTGAGTGCCAAAGAATTGATGCTTTTGAACTGTGGTGTTGGAGAAGACTCTCTCTCTCTTTTTTTTTTTTTTTTT
>NW_011494894.1:3234925-3235371 GCF_000754665.1 Bison bison bison
TTCAGAATAATTTATATTTTGCACTGAACTATGTTAAATAATGTATTCTTGCGAAATTCTTCTTAAATATTTTTATTTTTAAAAATATTTTGCACTGAACTAAGTTAAATAATGTATTCTTGCGAAATTCTTCTTAAATATTTTCCCTTTAGGTCTTGAAATTGGTTTGTATGCCCTGAACATATATCAGTTGAAAGCGGAGAGAGGTCTGACCCACAAAATTTGGGATAGAGGGAAGAAACCAACCTAAAATTAAACATGGACTTTATAGGATCCGCAAAATATAGATTTGGCTTTGTCTCTTCTCTGTCATATACCTATCTTTAGAACATTTGATGTCTTCTTCATCTAACTTCTTCTTTTGCCAAGACTGTATCTGTCTATATACAGTTTTATTGGCCTATTTTATTGGCCGATTGCCCTGGTTTCTTACAAGTAGAAAAAGA
>NW_011494894.1:3235471-3252631 GCF_000754665.1 Bison bison bison
AAAGGAATTCAGTCCTGAATATTCATTGGAAGGACTGATGCTGAAGCTGAAACTCCAGTACTTTGGCCACCTAATGCGAAGAACTGACTCATTGGAAAAGACCCTGATGCTGGGGAAAGATTGAAAGTGGGAGGAGAAGGGGATGACAGAGGATAAGTTGGATGGATGGCATCACCAACTCAATGTACATGAGTTTGAGTAGGCTCTGGGAGTTGGTGATGGACAGGGAAGCCTGGTGTGCTGCAGTCCATGGGGTTGCAAAGAGTCGGATACTACTGAGCAACTGAACTGAACTGATACTGTTGGGAGGGGGTTCTCTGTAGGAAAATATTTCTTTACTCTTTTGTTTCTGCCAAACATTTAGAAATAAATAGCAGATTTAACACTTGCAATTTCATCTCACAATTATCTCCAATTACAAATTAGCTGCCTAAAATTATTTGTAAGTAACACTTTTGCTGGCACATTCATTGCAAATGTCTGTGGCTGTATCATGCAAAATGTATATTTAGCTTTATAATGCATTATTCTGTGAAAAATAACTATTAGCTGAGCACATGATGAATTTAGGTTTTGTGAAGACCAAATTTTATAATTTTGAGAAGCCTACTTTAAAAAATAACAGCATTAATATTATTAACATAAAGTTAGGTATAAAAGCAAATATTTATTCAGAATGAGAAATCATAACAACTGAAAAATCATACTTAACACAGTTCAGTTCAGTCACTCAGTTGTGTCCGACTCTTTGCGACCCTATGAATCACAGCACACCAGGCCTCCCTGTCCATCACCAACTCCCAGAGTTCACCCAGACTCATGTCCATTGAGTCAGTGATGCCATCCAGCCATCTCATCCTCTGTCATCCCCTTCTCCTCCTGCTCCCAATCCCTCCCAGCATCAGAGTCTTTTCCAATGAGTCAACTCTTCGCATGAAGTGGCCAAAGTACTAGAGTTTCAGCTTTAGCATCATTCCTTCCAAAGAAATCCCAGGGCTGATCTCCTTCAGAATGGACTGGTTGGATCTCCTTGCAGTCCAAGGGACTCTCAAGAGTCTTCTCCACTTAACACAAAACCTAGACTAATAATATTACTTATTATTATTGACTATCTGATACATATGTCTAGTAATGTTTTCCTACATTTTTAACTACATATTTTTGAAAGTCTCTTTTTATAACAGCTATGTAATTTAATTTTTCATGGAGGATAGAAAGATAATTAATCTTTTATCTAAGAACATTCAACCGAAAGTTGTTTTTATTACTGCTAGTTTAGAAAATTTGCTTTCTGTTCCCTAACTTGTTATGGACAATGTGCTGTCCTTGCAGGGAGTGATGTTGTATTTGGGAAGACTCTCAGATTTCTTTCATATCTGAACTGTGAGTTTGTAGGACATCACTCGTCGTCTCCTTCTGAATTGCGTCTTCTGAATTACTCATCTCCCCTTAGAGAAATGTTGGACTTTTCCATTATATTCTCTATGCCTTTTATTTCACTTGTAATCTCCTCTCATTTTTTTTGTATTGAATATCTTCTTCTGATTTATCTTTCCAGTTAATGTGTTTTTCAGATCTATTAATCTGAATTTTAAGTTTTAGTTGCAGTTATCAAAGTTTTTATTTCCAGAAGTTCTTTTTGAAAATTTACTTAGGTATGTTTCAATCCCTTGGTGATATTATCAATCTGCTTTTTACTTCTTTAAACCATAATGTTGGTAGCTATTTGATATTCTCTTCTCATCATTCCAATACCTGACTATTTTGTTTAATGTTGATTTTGTTGATTGATTCTGTTTAGTATTGATTTTTTTGTGTCCTGCATGGCACCATGTTACCTTGTATGTTTTGGTTTTGACTGTGAGCTCACATTTTCTAAAACTTGATCTAGAGGAATATTTTAAGGTTTGAGTTGCAGGTCCATAGAAGCAAATAAGATTTTTGCTTGCTTCTGCTTATTCATTAGGGCTATCAACTCAGGACTACTTTAAAGTTAATTCTCAGCTCAAAGCTTTATTGTTTTTCTTTTCTTTTAAATCTCATAGATAGTATGAATTTGTATGGTGTCTTGTGTCTCTGAATTCTTGGGGGGGATTTCCCTCTTGACAGGGCACTGAAGTTAGGAGAAGTCCGTTACCTTGAAAGACCCTTCAGCCATGGGTTCATTTCTAGTTCTGCCTCACAGTGAAGGAGAGTCTCATTGATATCCCACATTTATGGCACGTCCCTATTTGACTCCCTATCTGGGGTTACCCCCGGGCTTGGTCTCTTTTGCCTCATATGCAGGGCGCTGGTGGTAAAGAAAGTACCTGCCAGTGCAGGAGACACGGGTTCCATCCCTGGGTTGGGAAGATCCCCTGGAGAGGGCAATGGCAACCCTCTGCAGTATTCTCGCCTGGAGAATCCCATGGACAGAGGAGCCTAGTGGGCCACAGTCCACGGAGTCACAAAGAGTTGGACATGAGTGAAGCAACTTAGCATGCACAGGGTCATCAAAAGTCAAGCTCAAGTTCATTGGGGTTCAGTTGTTGCCCTTGAAGTGAAACCGGAATCAGTGCTCTGCTTGCTTTTTCAGTTCCCCTTTCACCGAATTTTTTTTAGCTTCTGAGCATTCTTTACTATCTTTCTACAATAGCAATGCTCTTAAAAAGATGTTTAAAAAATGTCCACTGTGTTTATCTCTTTCAGCAAGAAAGTTTTTTCAGATTATCAGCTTAAAAATAGGCATCTCTTTGGCGTTTTGCTTAAAATAGGAACCTGTGGAAATAGAACAGGTTTTGGGTTCCTACAGCTCTGTATTTGGAGCCCAGTTCCACCAATTACTTTGATAAACTTGCATTAATCACAGTTTCCCTATATCTGTTTCTTCTACTTTAAACTAAAGATAGATGGTATTACTTGCTCTACCTGGTTTCATAATTATTATTAATGTGTGGGTTTTAGTTGCTCAGTCATGTCCAACTCTGCAATCCCACGGACTGTAGCCCACCAGGCTCTTTTGCCTATGGAATTCTCCAGGCAAGAATACTGGAGTGGGTTGCCATCCCCTTTTCCAGGGGACCTTCCTGCCCCAAGGACCGAACCCGGGTCTCCTGCACTACAGGAGGATTCTTTACTGTCTGAGTCACCAGAGAAGCCAAGTGTTATTAATAGTGTAAAGTAACTAGCTTCGTGTCTAGTACATTGAAGATATTTAATAAACGGTAGCTATTATCATCATCATCACACTAATATTTTTGTATATATAATGACTACAGTATTTATTTTAACATCTTGTTAAAGTATACACATACAATAAGGTATTAAAATAGTAAATATTGTAAAGAGTTACGTATGTACATATATACATATGTATGCATATGTATCTCCATGTTGTTGTTCAGTCGGTAAGTTGTGTCCAACTCTGTGGCCCAGTGGACTGCAGCATCCCAGGCTTTCCTGTCCTTCACTGTCTCCAGGAGTTTGTTCAAACTCATGGCTATTGAATTGGTGATGCTTTCTCTATACATGCTTCCATATATACATATAAAGTCTGTTCTTTAATCTTAATTTTTTTTTTTGGTTGATGACAATCACAGACAAATTAATTCTATGGAACAACATTTCTCCCAATAATACTTCACTGCTTTTGCCCTAGTCCAGGCCATCACCACCCCTCATCCCTCATTATTACCATATCCTCTTAACCAGTCTTTCTTCACCCAGTCTTGGCCTCTTCCAATCTACTCTGTACACCTCAATGAGAATTACCTTCTGAAATGGAAGTGTGTTCATATCGCCCCTGTGCTTCATGGTTTCCATTGCCCTTGGGATGACATGAAACTCCCTTTTGTGGCCGGCGAGGCCCTTTGAGACCTGCCTTCACTATCTCAAGTTTCGCCTGGTACCTTGCCTCGCTTCAGCCACGATGAACTTTTTCCAGTCTCCTTTTCCAGGCTTCCTCTTCCTTCCAAGCCTTGGCACAAAGTTTGGTCCTCTTGCCTGGAATGTTCTTCTTCTTCATTCCCTTTTCCATGAATAATATTATTCATTCTGTGGCAATTCTCTTAAGGGCCCTGTTCTTCAAGAAGCCTTTCCTGAATTCTTTGTCCCCTCAGTTGAAATTAGGTGCTCCTACTTCCTATTTCTGTAAAAGCTCAATTACCCTCCTCCCATAGCACTGTGTCGGAGAAGGCAATGGCACCCCACTCCAGTACTCTTGCCTGGAAAATCCCATGGACGGAGGAGCCTGGTGGGCTACAGTCCATGGGGTCACTAAGAGTCGGACACGACTGAGCGACTTCACTTTCACTTTTCACTTTCATGCATTAGAGAAGGAAATGGCAACCCACTCCAGTGTTCTTGCCTGGAGAATCCCAGGGACAGGGGAGCCTGATGGGCTGCTGTCTCGGGTCGCACAGAGTTGGACACGACTGAAGCGACTTAGCAGCAGCAGCAGCAGCAGCATAGCACTGTGTAAACCCAACAAGAGCAGGGTCACGTCTATACTGCAGAACATCAGACCCAGCACAGAGTCTGCCATAATGTAGGTGCTCAAAATCTCAAAATGCATGAAGAACCGAAGCAGTAAGTCATCAGTGATCCTTGCTGCTGGCTTCACTTCTCACCCCTTCCACCTCACCCTGCCCTCCCAAGCATATTTTGAGCATATTTCCTCAGTGGCTCCAGTTGTGTTTTCCTTCCCAGGCGTGGCACATGCTGTTCTTTTTCCTCTTTATCTCGCTAAGTCCCCCTTATCCTTCAGCTGTCAGCTTACACGCCACCCTCCAGTGTCATGCCCTGCTTACCCTCTACTGCACTTCAGTTGATTATTACACTTCTGCCCTCATGACACCACCCATGTGTTCTAAGAATGCATGTTGAAATAGGCCTTCCCCATTCTCTTTCTAGTTCCTGTCACTGTGCCTGTCCCAGTTGATTTTTGTGGAATGAATAAATGAATGACCCAGTATTCTGCTGAATACACCTTGTGGAAAATACTTAAGAAATAGTGGCCTCCAGGCATTTATATTTTTTCTTTCTGATTTCTTGGATAAGCAAAACCTAAAATGAATTTAAATTGAATGTGTTAATAGATATGCTTTTCATTCTGAGTGTGAGGCATCAAATTATAAATAAGAGCTTTCTAAGCTAGGGAGGAGAGCAAGAGTGGAGACAGGCAGGAAGATATTGAAGTAATTCAGGTAAGAGATAATGGAGGCTTGTGCTGGGAACATGGTGCTATCGTGGTGAGAAGTCTGCAAAGCCAAGTCTGTACATTCACTGTGTGACTGGAATCAACATGACATAACACGAGAAAGAGAAGTCAAACATAAAATCCAAGAGAAGACATAACTGGCCTGAGCACCTGGGTAAATAGAGGAATCATTGCTGAAACAGAGCATTAGGTGTTGCCACAGGATTTTGAGAGGAAAGACCATAAATTTGATTTTGGATATTTTGATATGTTTATTAGGCAAAAAGTGGACATGTCAATAAGAGTTAGATACATTGTCAGGGTTGAAGATGGAAATTTCAGAACCATCCATGATAAGTTGAGATTTACAGCCAGGAGGCTGGAAAAGATCACAGAATTTTCTTTTCTATCAGGTTTTCTTTTAGAAACATCAAATAATAACTTTTTCAGTCTTTAGTGAAGCAGTCTATTACTGCACAAGAAAATCCAAGTGATGAGAATGATGTATGTCAGGAGTGCATTTTGTCGCAAGAGCTAAGGGCTCCTTTGGAAATTAATCATTTGTAAGATAATGATTTAAAGGGTTTCTGATAGTTGAGATGCATTTTGACTTCAAAATGGGCCTTAGAATTTAAAGTAAAAATTTTAAATATTAGTTCCATTTGAATAATGAAAATGAAAGGATACACTTTTCCAAGAATGCAAAAGCAATCTGAAAGAGATCGTGGTTTGCTAAGGGTGTAAAGCAGTAGATGTAAAACTTTAATTTGAAGCCAGGTTTTCTGTTTTTTCAGGGCCCATTCTTTAAGCTACACAAACGACAAGTCATTATGTTTGGAAGAAAACAAAGAGAATGTCATGTCTTCCACTTCTCTCATTTGCTCTTTTGTGAAATCCACAAAACATGCTTTTGAATCACTGCCGCTAAGTTGCTTCAGTCGTGTCCGACTCTGTGCAACCTCATAGACAGCAGCCCACCAGGCTCCCCCGTCCCTGGGATTCTCCAGGCAAGAACACTGGAGTGGGTTGCCATTTCCTTCTCCAATGTGTGAAAGTGAAAAGTGAAAGTGAAGTCGCTCAGTCATGTCCAACTTCTAGCCACCCCATGGACTGCAGCCTCCCAGGCTTCTCCATCCATGGGATTTTCCAGGCAAGAGTACTGGAGTGAGGTGCCATTGCCTTCTCCGTTTGAATCACAGAGCTATACATTAAATTATATCAGAAAAATAATATTATTTTTCATGTAGCAATCTAAAACATATATTTACTTTTTGTTATATATTTCAAATGATCCATTGATTTTTCTGATTGCAAAATGAAATATGTATAATGCAGAAATTAACATGATGTGAAAAATATAAAGAGGAAATTTCTACCACTTGTACCACGGAAAGATGGTCATGATTCAAATTTTGATGTTTTTATTTCAAGATTTTATTTTGTTGTGCATGCTCATTCACACTCAAGCTTTTTTTTTTTTTAAAAACAAAGAAATATAACAAAATGGTAAGGCCATGGTGTATTATAGACACCTAAATACATGGACTAATAAGATCTATATTATTTTTTGTATAAGCTATAGAGCATTACATTGGTAGAAAATCATAAGTTGTATATATCAAATGTTCCACTGATGAACATTTCAACTATTTTAATTTTATTCTATTATAATCAGTGTTGTAGGCAGTCATATAAAAGAATATTTAACACAATAAAAATTTTGATGTCAAATAAGTTGTTTTCTGTGGACATTGTACCAGTATATATTTCTTTTGGTACAATATGAGAGTGCTCATTTCCTCAAATTCTTGCCCACATTTTCTTTACTTATTCATTTTTTTTCTTTTTTATTGGGGTATAATTGATTTACAATATTATATTAGTTTCAGATGAACAACATGCTGATTAAAATTTTTTATAGATATACTCTTATTATAGAGCTTCCCTAATGGCTCAGCAGGTAAAGAATCCATACCTGCAATGCAACAGACGCAGGAGACATGGCTTCAATTCCCTAGAGAAGGAAATGGCAACCCACTCCAGTATTCTTGCCTGGAAAATTCCATGGACAGAGGAACTTGGTGGGCTACAGTCCCAAGTGCTGTGAAGAGTTGGACATGTCTGATGACATAACACACCACATAATTGTATGAAGTATTGACTATATGCCCAGTGATGTACAATATATCCTTGTAGCTTATTTTATATGTAATAGTTTGTACCTCTTAATCTCCATACCTGTTTTGCCCCTCTCCACTTTCCTCTCCCCACTGGTAAGCACTGATGTGTTCCCTATATCTGAGTCTGTTTCTATTGTTATATTCATTTATTTGTTTTATTTTTTTATATTCATCATATAAATGACAACACAGAATATTTTTCTTTGACCTGTTTCACTAAGCGTAATACAATTCAGGTTCATCCATGTTGTTGCAAATGGCAATATCTCATTCTTTTTTATGGTTAAGCAGTATTCCATTGTATATATACACTCTAGTAATACTCTGTGGCTTTTTCTATTTTTCAAAGTGATTTCTTCTATAGTGGTGGTGGTGGTTTAGTCACTAAGTCATGTCCAACTCTTACAACCCCATGGACTGTAGCCTGCCTGGCTCCTCTGTCCATGGGATTCTCCAGACAAGACTACTGGAATGGGTTGCCATTTCCTTCTCCAGGGGATCTTTCCGACCCAGGGATCGAACCTGGGTCTCCTGCATTGCAGGCAGATTCTTTACAGACTGAGCTACAAGGGAAGCCTCATTTTATCCATACAATAACTCTGAGGTATACGCCAGATAAACATCATTTTTCTCATTTCATTGAAGGAAAGTTGAGACACAGTTAAGAAACAAGCCTGAGATTTCACAGGTAGGAAGTTTTCAGACTAGGAAAAGGACATTAAATTCTATCATGTTCTCTCCATGCTAATGAAAGTCTTGTTCAGTAACTGTTTATGTGTGTACGATTTCTAGCTTACCTCTGTGTCTTCTAATCCTATTTTCCCCTTTTAACAGTTAGCAGGAGTTGGAGATACACGGTAGATACTCATTAAACACTTTGATAGATGCTCTCTATCAGTGAGGATAATGGTTCCACCTTAAGTGACTACCATGATTGATTGTACTTGCTACCTAGGGGACTGTGAGAAATATTCTGAGATTATATCTGGGCTCAGGTGGAGAGAGTGTGATAATCGATGAGTGACATCTGTTTTTGAGCAGAAGAGGGCCACATATTCACTCTAGTGAAGAGAGTAGTCATGTGTACAAATTATTTCTCAGTTTTGAATTTCTTATCTGACTACTTTTGAAGACTATTTTTAAAATAGTCTTTCAAGTCCTTGTTCTTTTAAATTTATGGATAAATTTATTCAATTCTAGGAAATATTACAGATTATAAAAATAAATTCCCTGGGGAAGGATCCTTGGTTTTCTTGTTCACTGCTGCATCCTTAGTGTCTGTGTATATTAGGTGCTTAATCAGTATTTATTGAATAAATGAATGAAAGTCTCAGTGGTTTTTATGTTTTTTGAAACCATGATTCCTTTATGTGTTGCTTTAAACTGATCAGAAACTTAAATCTATCCTTGTGTGGGGGTTGGATGGACTCTGAAAATCTTAGAATCAAACTAGTTAAATAATTTACTTAATTTTAGTGAATATCTGTTGTTGTCTTATAGAGCCTGTAACTATATGAATCAAAATTTTAAAACTGCTTGGTTAGATTAATGCATATTTAGTAGAATAATGTGGGCTTCCTGGTGGCTCAGACGGTAAAGTATCTGCCTGCAATGTGGGAGACCCGGGTTCGATCCCTGGGTGGGGAGATGCCCTGGAGAAGGAAATGGCAACCCACTCCAGTACTCTTGCCTGGAAAATTCCATGGACAAAGGAGCCTTGTAGGCTACAGTCCCTGGGGTCGCAAAGAGTTGGACACGACTGAGTGACTTCACTTCACTTCAGTAGAATAATGTAGGTCTAGCCTTTGAAGGAGCTGATAGTTGGTTCATCTGCCATTTACTCCAACAGTGTGAGCAGTTTGTGAGGTTGTAATGCTGATCCTTGTACCACTCTACCGAGCACAGTGCCTGGGGCAGGAACCAATTTTATCTTTCGAAAATGGAGGAGAAATTGAAAAGTCAACTGTTCAGAGGCACAATTTATTACATTATTGTGTTAAAAGACATTAAAACCCAGCATTCACTCACAGCTTCTTTTATATATATCTGTGTCTCTATATATCTATGTCTGTATCTACTATATGTACATATCCTAAGTTTCTTTCTTAGGAAAGTCATGGCCATAGGTGAAAGTTTTTTTTATTCATTTTCATTTTATTGTAACTAAACAGTTGAATGAATTCAAGGCTCATCTTGTGACCCAGACCATCTCTGTCTCTGAAGGTAGTTAACACATGCTGTATTCTAAATTTAGAGCAGGAATAGTGATGGGAGTAGGTAACGTCACAAGCTTAGACTTGAGTCTGAAAAGGACTGAACAATCAGTAAATTGATATTTTCACTTCTTTTCTGCTATTGCTCCTTGGTTATAGGGTTGTTGATCTGAAATCCTTCAGGGATTTTGAAAAGATTCATCTATTTCAAATAAATTGCCCTCTGATTGAACTATAAAATGTCAGCTACCTTAATAAGACTAAAGTTTTGAATTAGAAAGTGAGAGTTCTTTACTATATTTTAGGGAAAAATTTGATCATTGTAGAGACAGATGGTAGAGTTCTCACCTTCAAAAAAAAAAAAACACAAATAGGAGCTTTTAGAAGCCTAGTGCTAAAATCACATAAGAATGGAAATTAAGGGAGGAAAGCTGGGATCTAAGAGATTATCTTAATCCATTTTAGATGTGTTCAATTCTATACAGTGATAACTTGTCAATCATCTTTAGTATTAAGTATATACATTTTGTAAATGAAGAATTTAATAATCTCTAAGTTAAGAAAGAAGAGATAAAATATCTATCTAGCTGCTGGGAACACCCCAGCACGCGTGGAGAAATGAAAGGAAACATGAGCAGATGAAATGGAAGTTACTGGATTGAAGATGTAGCTTAATGCACTGCACTGAGGTAAAATGTGAATGTCTAAAACTATTAAAAATAGCATCTTATTGGCATTGGAGCAGGCATGTTATAAGAACAACAAGAAGACTATGATGTAAACCAAGACATATCCACTACGGGAATTTTCATATTTTATCCTGTGCCACAAACCCACCTTCCTCCCCTTCTTGGACCACAATTTGAATCCTATAATTTGGGCATTCCTATTAAATTCTTATGATCCAATGAGTCACTCTACCAAAAATAATTTAGATTTCCATTCATTTGGAATAAAATAATGATGATGTGATTTCTGTTGAAGAAATATGAAAAAAGGGAGATGAAAAGCAAGTAAAGGAGACAGGCATAGGGTATCGAGTCCTCGGAGAGGTGCTTATCAAAAATAGGTGAAGAAACTGAAAATAAACAGGGGCTCATTTTCAGCTCTCTGAACTCCCCTTATGTATAGAGGATTATATAATTTATTGTCAAAACAGAGACGCCTTTCTGAGCAAGATGAAGCGCTGTTAATAATATGCCCGGATGGTGGTATAAATCTAACTTTTCTGGGGAAACGGGAATGCATGACCACTCTACCCTCTTGGTTCCTTGTGGCATGAAATCCACCTGCCATGATCAACACCTTTATTTTCTCTAGTAGATTCCCTTAGAGGTTGATCAGTGTTCTTAACGACACAGGCTCCCACAGGTGGATCCCTTGCCTTTGTTTACCTTGTTCTTCTCCTGGCACACAGCCTAATGTGATGGGTGTGAAACTGGCCAGGGATGCTTCTTTTCAAGAGAAACTCCAACAGTCTCCTTTTACTTTGGCTTCTTATTTGCATCCTAGACTCTTTCAGCGTGATGTGTTGGTACCGTAAGTTGACCAAGGGAGTAGCTTTTCCAGCCTTGGGCTAAGAACTGTCCCTGCTAACGTCTTTCCTTGCTGGTGTGTGTTCTCTGAATTTCCTCACCAGAAGTACAAGAGACTGTTGTGAGTTTAGAGGTAGAGGACAGTAACCTAGTTTATTTTTCTACCATTGTTTTTGCTCCCTGGGTTCATGTAAGCCTTAGCAAAAGTAAACTGATGAGTCCATCTAGTTTATCAGGGTCCTGCATTGAGATTTGAGCTCAAATTTCCAACTAATAAGTTATTCCTTTTCCCAGTTTATAATATGATAGATAAATATAAGAGGAGTCTTTCCATTTTAGCTGTGTGACATTTTCCATTTTAGCTTTTTGGTGCTCATAGTTGATCTTCTAGAATATTCTTTTATCTGCCTAGAATATTTAGACAGTATCAGAAGTGTTTGGAGTTAGTCTGGATCTCTTTCTCAGAAGTCTATAATGCTCCAGTTGGGACTATTCACAGATATTTGGAGACAAGGGTAGTTCTTTTTATTTCCAGACATCAGCTTTTTCTGCTAGTCAGATACCTTTGGCTCTGCTTCTTTGCTGATAGATTGAACATCATTTCTAGCCTTTTGGGAAGGCTTTTTCTTTCCGTTTATTTCCTTTGTCCTCTCCCTAAAGCACAACATTGATTTTGCTTTGTGTTCTTTTTTACTTTATTTTTCCTTTTAAAAATGTAAAATATATTTCTATAAGGATGTGTAAACAAATACATACCTTTTAAAGAGTCACAATAAAAATCTAATGTGTAGCCATCACTCAAATCAAAAATAGAATTTCACAGACACTTTAAAAATTCTCTGTATGCCCATTTCCAATTCTGTCCCCATCCTGGAAACATTTTGACTTTCCTGTTAATCATTCTCTTGCTTTTTAAACTTTTTTTTATTTTAAAGTCAACTTTGTATTATGTGTCTCTAAGCAATATATTACTTAATTTTACCTTTTCTGAACTTTTCTATAAATGAAAACTAGCTCTCTGGAATTTTGGAAATAATTAATTTCAGTGGAAAAGTTTAACTATAATTTAAAGTAATGGTTTCTGAAATGATTAAAGCATAAATTATATCTGTTTAGTCATATGAATATTGATTAAGAAACTGTAGATTTGCTAAACAATTACATAAATTTTGAGGATTAACATTATTAAAAGTGTGACTTTGTTTTGCAAAATTATTAATAGTTTCCTTTGATGCATTTAAATCTTAGCTAATACGTAATTAACTGCTTTCGGAAAGCAGGGAGGAGGAAAGGCAGAAATCCTGAATGCTTTATCTTTAAGGGCCATCACTTAGTAAAATAATTCAGGATTGGAGTTAAAAGTATACCTAAGAGTATGAGGCAATAAAAAATAAAGTGTTTTTTTTTTTTCAAACAATCCAGACATCTCATCCTCTGCTGCCTTCTCCTTTTGCCTTCAGTCTTCCCCAGCATCAAGGAAAGTCAACTCTTTGCATCAGATGGCCAAAGTATTGGAGCTTCAGCTTCAGCATCAGTCCCTCCAATGAATATTTAGGGTTGATTTCCTTTAGGATTGACTGGTTTGATTAACTGGATTCCCAAGGGACTTTCAAGAGTCTTCTCCAACACCACAGTTTGAAAGCATCATTTCGTTAGTGCTCAGCTTCTTTATGGTCCAATTCTCACATCCGTACATGATGACTACTGGAAAAACCATAGCTTTGACTATATGGACTTTTGTCAGCAAAGTTATGTCTCTGCTTTTTAAGACTCTGTCTAGGTTTGTCATAGCTTTCCTTCCAAGGAGCAAGAGTCTTTTAATTTCATGGCTGCATTCACCATCCACAGTGATTTTGGAGCCCAAGAAAATAAAATCTATCACTGTTTTCACTTTTTCCCCTTCTATTTGCCATGAAGTGATGGGCCCGGATGCCATGGTCTCAGTTCTTTGAATGTTGAATTTTAAGCCAGGTTTTACACTTTTCTCTTTCACCTTCATTAAGAGGTTCTTTAGTTCCTCTTTGCTTTCTGCCATTAAGGTGGTATCATTTTAATATCTGAGGTTGTTGTTATTTCTCCCGACAATCTTGATTCCAGCTTGTGATTTATCCCGCCCAGCATTTTGCATGATGCATTCTGCATATAAGTTAAATAAACAAGGTGACAATGTACAGCCTTGATGTATTCCTTTCCCAATTTTGAACCAGTCCATTGTTCCATTTCCGGTTCTCATTGTTGCTTCTTGACCAACATACAGGTTTTTCAAGAGACAAGTAAGATGGTCTATTATTCCCATCTCTTTAAGAATTTTTCACAGTTTGTTGTGATCCACACAGTCAAAGGCTTTAGTGTAGTTGATGAAGCAGGTAGGTGTTTTCCTAGAATTCCCTTGCTCTCTCTATGATCCAATGAATGTTGGCAATTTGATCTCTGGTTCATCTGCCTTCTCTCTACCCAGCTGGTACCTCTGAAATTTCTCAGTTCACATACTACTGAAGCCCAGCTTGAAGGATTTTGAGCATAACCTTATGAGCATGCAAAATGAATGCAGTTGTCCAGTAGTTTGAACATTCTTTGGCATTGCCCTTCTTTGGTATTGAAATGAAAACTGACATTTTTCTATCCTGTGTACACTGCTGAGGTTTCCAAATTTGCTGGCATATTGAGTGCATTACTTTAACAACATCATCTTTTAGGATATGAAATAGCTCAGCTGGAGTTCCATCACCTTCCCTAGCTTTGTTTGTAGTAATGCTTCCAAAGGTTCACTTGACTTCAAACTCCATGGTGTCTGGCTCTGGGTGAGTGATCACACTATCATGGTTATCCCAGTCATTAAAAAATTTTTGTGTAGTTCTTCTGTGTATTCTTGCCACCTCTTTTTAATCTCTTCTGCTTCTGTTAGGTCCTTACAGTATCTGTCCTTTACTGTGCCCATCTTTGTGTATAATGTTCCACTGAAGAGATCTCTAGTCTTTCTCATTCTATTTTTTTCCTCTGTTTCTTTGCATTTTTCATTTAAGAAGGCCTTCATATTTCTCCTTGCTGTTCTCTGGAACTCTGTATTCAGTTGGTTATATCTTTTCTTTCTCCCTTGCTTTTTACTTCCCTTCTTTCTTCAACTATTTGTAAAGCCTCTTCAGATAACCACTTTGTCTTCTTGCATTTCTTTTTCTTGGGGATGGTTTTGGTCACTGCCTCCTGTTCAATGTGACAAAGCTCCATCCATAGTTCTTCAGGCACTCTGTCTACAGGATCTATTCTAGTGAATCTATTCATCACCTCCACTGTATAATCATAAAGGATTTGATTTAGGTCATATCTGAATGGCCTAGTGGTTTTCCCAACTTTCTTCAATTAAGCCTGAATTTTGTAATAAGGATCTGATGATTTGAGCCACAGTCAGCTCCAGGTCTTGTTTTTGCTGACTGTGTATATAGGTTCTCCATCTTTGGCTGCACAGAATACAATCAGTCTGATTTTGGTGTTGACCATTTGGGATGTCCATGTGTAGGGTCATTTCTTGTGTTGCTGGAAAAGGGTCTTTTCTTTGACCAATGTGTTCTTTTGACAAAACTCTGTTAACCCTTGCCCTGCTTCATTTTGTACTCCAAGGTCAAGCTTGCCTGTTACTCCAGGTATCTCTTGACTTCCTGCTTTTGAATTCCAGTCCCCTATAATGAAAAGGACATCCTTGAGGGGTGTTATTTCTAGAAGGTCTTGTAGATCTTTATTAGAACTGGTCAACTTCAGCTTCTTAAGCATCAGTGGCTTAAGCATAGACTTGGATTACTGTGATATTGAAAGACATACATAATATGTTGAAAGACATATAATATTATAATAATGATGTATGTCTTTCAGTAAATCTGTTTTCATCTTTCCTGTTCTGCTGAATTCTATTTTAAGAGGTCTTTCACATACTCTCCTCTTCTTTGAAATAGTTATATGACTCTTCTGAGGAAATAATCTACTTAGGTCCCTATTTAGTAGCTGGGATCCATTTTTCTTGGATCATGAATAGTCAGTGAACAAATAGTTGGTGGCTATAGTGTATTGTTATTAGAAAAGGAATCAAAAGAAGGAGACTCCATAGTATATGAAAATTCATTTTTAAGTATTCTCTTTTTTGGAAATAATCCTTTTTCTTTTTATGTTTTATGATAAATATGATAAACTTGCCCATCAGTGTCTTAAAATAAGGTGAAACACAGTTGAACATCTGAAACATAAAATATCACAAAGAGTAAGCTACAGTCCATGATAGCATATTGAAAAGCAGAGACATTACTTTGCCAACAAAGGTCTGTCTAGTCAAGGCTATGGTTTTTCCTCTGGTCATGTATGGATGTGAGAGTTGGACTGTGAAGAAAGCTGAGCACCAAAGAATTGATGCTTTTGAACTGTGGTGTTGGAGAAGACTCTTGAGAGTCCCTTGGACTGCAAGGAGATCCAGCCAGTCCATTCTAGAGGAGATCAGCCCTGGGATTTCTTTGGAAGGAATGATGCTAAAGCTGAAACTCCAGTACTTTGGGCACCTCGTGTGAAGAGTTGACTCATTGGAAAAGACTCTGATGCTGGGAGGGATTGTGGGCAGGAGGAGAAGGGGACGACAGAGGATGAGATGGCTGGATGGCATCACTGACTTGATGGACATGAGTCTGGGTGAACTCTGGGAGTTGGTGATGGACAGGGAGGCCTGGCGTGCTGCGATTCATGGGGTCGCAAAAAGTCGGACACAACTGAGCGACTGAACTGAACTGAACAGTCCATGAAGTTGCACAGAGTTGGACCCAAATGAGCACAACACAAGCAAGCGATGTTATACATATACATCTATTTTTGCCTTATAAAGAAGCACAAAGTAACTTTACTTTTCTCACAGAGAAATTCTTTCTTGTTTTGCTTTCACTTCACAGTACTTACCCAATCTTATAGTAAGAATCATTTCTACTTAAGAATGGGAATATGTAAGAAGTACAAAATAATTAATGGGGCAGCTTTCAAAGTAAATGTTTTATCCTCTCCATGATTAATCATCTACCCTTTGCTTTAAATTCCATCAGTATTCTGGAGTCTTCCAAGTATAAATCTCCTGTTTAAATATCTCTTTAAAGCTGCATCTGCAAATCATTAAGAAGCATCTCCACTTGGATGTTGTGTTGGTCAGGGTCCTATTAGGAGATAGAAAATACACCACAATTTAAATGAGAGAATATTTAATACAAAAAACTGACTGTGGCCTACCAGGCTCCTCTCTGTCCATGGAATTTTCCATACAAGAATACTGGAGTGGGTTGCCACTTCCTCCTCCAGGGGATCTTCCCAACCTAGGTACTGAACCCATGTCTCCGGCATGTCTTGCATTGGCGGGTGGATTCTTTATCCCTAAACCACCTGAGAAGACATATGTATAACATGCTGCTGCTGCTGCTAAGTCGCTTCAGTCATGTCCGACTCTGTGAGACCCCATAGACGGAAGCCCACCAGGCTTCCCTGTCCCTGGGATTCTCCAGGCAAGAACACTGGAGTGGGTTGCCATTTCCTTCTCCAGTGTATAACATATTGGCTTACAAAATAAGCTGGCAATGAAAACACTTGCAATATAATAGTCTGAAATTATGTATGTGTAATTTACATAGATAGCCTTCTTTGGTGTCTCAGCAGTAAAGACTCTGCCCACAATGCAAGAGACATAGGTTCTTGGGTTGGCAAGATCCCCTGGAGGAGGAAATGCAGAATTCTTGCCTGGGAAATTCCATGGACCAAGGAGCCTGATGAGCTAAAGTCCATGGGGTCACAAAAGAATCAGACACGATTTAGCAACTAGGCAGTTTATTCAGTTCAGTTCAGTTGCTCAGTCGTGTCTGACTGTTTGCAACCACATGGACTGCAACACACCAGGCTTTCCTGTCCATCACCAACTCCCGGAGCCTACTCAAACTCATGTCCGTTGAGTTGGTGATGCCATCCAACCATCTCATCCTCTGTTGTCCCCTTCTCCTCCTGCCTTCCATCTTTCCCAGCATCAGGGTCTTTTCAAATGAGTCAGTTCT
>NW_011494894.1:3252731-3257057 GCF_000754665.1 Bison bison bison
TCGCCTTTAGGATGGACTGGTTAGATCTCCTTGCAGTCCAAGGGACTCTCAAGAGTCTTCCCCAACACCACAGTTCAAAAGCATCAATTCTTCAGTGCTCAGCTTTCTTTACAGTCCAGTTTTCACATCCATACATGACTACTGGAAAGACCATAGCTTCGACTAGACGGACCTTTGTTGACAAAGTAATGTTGTTGCTTTTTAATATGCTGCCTAGGTTGGTCATAGCTTTTCTTCCAAGGAGCAAGTGTGTTTAATTTCATGGCTGCAGTTACCATCTGCAGTGGTTTGGAGCCCAAGGAAATAAAGTCTGTCACTGTTTCCATTGTTTCCTCATCTGTTTGCCATAAAGTGATGGGACCAGATGCCATGATCTTAGTTTTCTGAATGTTGAGTTTTAAGTCAACTTTTTCACTTTCCTCTTTCACTTTCATCACGAGGCTCTTTAGTTCTTCTTCGTGTTCCTGCCATAAGTGTGGTGTCATCTGCGTATCTGAGGTTATTGATATTTCTCTCGGCAATCTTGATTCCAGCTTGTGCTTTATATAGACATGTAAATTATTTGAATATATATCATGTTAATACAGTTTTTGCTTCTTGCACACTAAATGATTTGATCTATTAGCTGTTGTCAGTTCAGATGGACAGATTCTCATTCTGACATCCAGAATATTTATATTTTAGAAAACGGTTGCAAAGCACATTAAGCTAGACAACAAGATTTGAGAAATAACTGTTACTTTCCACATTGAAGGCTGACTGTATGTTGAGAATAAAAGGCTGAGAGGCACTTTTCCATTCCTATCCCTTCTGGAGGATTAGCCAAGCATTTGTATTGTAGGACCCTGTTCTTGTTTGTTCTTAGTCACTCAGTCATGTCTGACTCTTTGTGACCCCACAGACTGTAGCCCCCCAGGCTCCTCTGTCTATGGGGATTCTCCAGTCAAGAATACTGGAATGGGTTGCCATGCCCTCCTCCAGGGCATCTTCCCAACCCAGGGATCGAACCCAGGTCTCCTGCATGGCAGGCAGGGTCTTTACCATCTGAGCCACCAGGGAAGCCCACTGTAGGACCTAAGCCAATATTTTTCCAAGTGTGGTCTTGAACCACCTCTTTCCAACTTATTCAAGGCCCTTCCTATAAATATCTGGGATCCACTCAAAACTGACCAAGATGTATACATTTAAAGGTATTTCAAGCTATAGTTATCCAATGTGTTTTGAGAATCATTGATCAAGGGCCCCTCCTTTTCCCTTTTGTATCACCTTCAGGTTTAGCCAGGTAGCCTTTGTTGGGGCAGTCAGGCTCAACAAGGGATGCAGTGAAGTTGTCAAGAGAAGAAGAGAATGAGGGGAGAGAGGCTGATGCTTGGAAGAAGAAGAGAGTGTTCTCAGCAGGGATTCACTGAGGCAGGCTGTGTTGATGGGTAATAGATTCTGTGGATGATGGAGATTTGCAAAGCTCCTCAGCAGGTAATGGGCCACCGCTGGGAGTGGCTCATGGATGCTGGAGGACTTAATCCCTGTAGACAAGGTCTGGGAGAGGCACTTCTTTAGCATTCCCTAAGAAGCAATATTTAACAGATACTGGATAGTGGCTTCAAGTATAGCATAAGAAAAGCAATAACTATGGAAAGCATCACCATTCAAAGCCAGGCTGACCTTGAGTTTCTTGAAACATAAGGATTCAGAGTTTTGCATAATCCAGTGGATTACGGGGTATGGGTTATGTGGGGTAGAAGAATGAGAACAAACTTAAATATTCAAATATACTCTTAAATGTAAAATCCTCTAAAGACACTCATAAGAAGACCAGCTAGAAACTCTACATAGAGAAGACACCATTGTAAAAATCCCAGATCCCGGGGTGAGGCTGAAGCACTCACTGGTCCACAGAGATGAGGAGAATTGGATTAGACGGGTCTGACAAGCAGTTTTGCTTTGACCACATTGCTCCCATCACGCCTAGGCTGGCATAGCACTTCAAGAATATGGTACCCGATCCCCACCCCTTGGCCTATGATTTCTCTAGTGGGACTGCAAAGTATTGCAGGACCCTTCACAAGAGGTCTCCTTAAATTTCACTTCATGGTGATCATCAGGAGAAACACTGGGAATCGATCAGATAGACCCAAAGCAGACAGGGTTCACAGCAACTGGCCTTCAGATATTGTTCAGATATTCCTACTTGCCGTAGATCTCTAGCAGAGATCTCAGCTAATGGGACCCTCCCATCCGAATCATATGAGGAGAGTCAAGTCAGTGGACCCATTTAGCCAAGAAATGGAAACTGTGCCTGATTTGGATCCCTAGACAATAAGCCCTACCACTGTGGAGCTTGTTTTATGAGTCCACTTGGGCAGAGAAACAAATATTCATCTCCAGTCAATTGCTGAGCAAAGCCTCTTGTCCCACTCAATCAGGAAGCTTGGCAAAAGCTGCAGAACCCATTCGACAGACCCAGGAACCAAGCCAGCAGCCCTGCCCAACCGTTGAGCATAGCCTACAACTCTGCATAACCAAGGACCCTCAGTAATGACCCCGAGTGGCCTACAGCCCAGCCCTGCAGCCCTACTCAATTGTTGAATGTAGCCTGTGGCCTTGCCCAGGCAAGGAGACCAGCCAGTGGCCCTGACCAGTCACAAAACATAACCTGCGGTACCTGGGAGCCTGGATAGTGACCCTGCCCTACTGCAGAGCACAGGCTTCAGCTCCATACAGCTGTGGAGCACAGACCACAGACTGAGTCCCCCCCCCCAAACACAAAGCTCTGCATGCACCCCACCATCCAGTTTAGCACAGCCTGGGGCCCCACCAGACCAGGAACAGGTGTTCAAACCAGCCCACAGCCATGCCAAATGGTAGAATCCAACCAGTGGCACTGCCCTGCCAGGTTACTTAGCCTGCAGCCCCACTGACCAGAGCCTAGCTAGTGGCCTGACCTGACTGTGAAGCACCTCCAGAAGCCCCTCCTGGGCACAAAGACCACACCGTGGCCTCCCTAGAACAAAGAAGCCAGCCGGCAGGCTCACGCAGCCATCGAGCTTAGCTAGAGGCATCCGCTGCCTCTCCTTGACCAGAGAGCATGGCAGTGGTCTTGACCAACTAGAGACCCTGAGAGCAAGCCCTGCCTGCCCATGGACTCTGCCTGTTGACCCACCCAGTACCCCACCCTGAGCTAACTAGTGACCGTTTTTCCATGCCACAGTGAATCTGTAAAGGCTGGAAGAAGAGAACACTTACTTAAATGGTCTCCTCATCACTTCATGGCAAATAGATGGGAAAACAATGGAAACAGTGGCAGACTTTATTTTCTTGAACTCAAAATCACTGCAGATGGCGACTGCAGCCATGAAATTAAAAGACGCTTGCTCCTTGGAAGAAAAGCTCTGACAAATCTAGACAGAGTATTAAAATGCAGAGACATCACTTTGCCAAAAAAAGTCCATATAGTCACAGGTATGTTGCTAGAGAAGACTCTTGAGAGTCCCTTGGATTGCAAGGAGATCAAACCAGTCAATCCTAAAGGAAATCAACCTTGAATATTCACTGGAAGGACTGATACTGAAGCCAAAGCTCCAATACTTTGGCCATGAGAAGAACTGACTCATTTTAAAAGACCCTGATGCTGGGAAAGACTGAAGGCAGGAGGAAAAGGGGACGACAGAGGATGAGATGGTTGGATGGCATCACTGACTCAATGGACATGAGTTTAAGCAAGCTCTGGGAGATGGTGAAGAACAGGGAAGCCTGGGGTGCTGCAGTCCATGGGGTCAGAAAGAGTCGGATGCGCCTGAGTGACTGAACAACAACTTTAAGTAAGAAGGACGTGGAAGTGGAGTATATTGGTTGTTTCCAGGGCCGCTGGGAAAAACGGGTGAAGGGTGATCAAAGGGTGCAAACTTCCATGTGTAAGATGAATACATGTTGCCATAATGTTAAACATGATGACTATAGTTAACAACACTGTATTTCATACTTGAAAGTTGCTGAGAGAGTACATCTTAAAAGATCTCAAGGCAAAAAAAAACAAAACAAAAGGTCCTCTGTGAAGTGAGAGGTAATAGATGTATAAACTAAACTTACTGTGGTAAACACTTTGTAATGTGTGCTGCTGCTGCTAAGTCACTACAGTCGTGTCTGACTCTGTGCAACCCCGTAGACGGAAGCCCACCAGGCTCCCCCGTCCCTGGGATTCTCCAGGCAAGAACACTGGAGTGGATTGCCATTTCCTTCTCCAATGCGTGAAAGTGAAAAGTGAAAGGGAAGTCGCTCAGTCGTGTCCGACTCTTATCGACCCCATGGACTGCAGCCCACCAGGCTCCT
>NW_011494894.1:3257157-3257539 GCF_000754665.1 Bison bison bison
GAATGACAGGAAGAAATTGAGAAGTTTGAGGTAGATGATCAGAAGACAGAGGATGAAAGAATGGCACAAGGGAAGAAAGTAGGTATTCCCAGTTTATGTTCTGTAAGGGCTGTGGAATAAGAGGAGAAGAGTAGGAAGACCTCAAGGAAAGATGTGGCTTAAGAATCTGCTGAACATCTAGTTATAAGAAGCAGTGTAGCCAGGGCATATGTAGTGGAGACTGATTAGATATTCAGTTTGGATGAGCAGAAATTTCTTTGTTATAATCCAAAAAGTTTGGATGAGCAGAAATTTCTTTGTTATAATCCAAATTCTGTAGTCAGGGATGAATGCATTTCCAATCAGCACAGAAGCTAGTTCTAATTGTAACATCCATTTAAGA
>NW_011494894.1:3257639-3284147 GCF_000754665.1 Bison bison bison
TCCTCCGTCCATGGGATTTTCCAGGCAAGAGTACTGGAGTGGGGTGCCATTGCCTTCTCCGTTCATAATATGTAACTACACCAAATCATCACATTGTATACCATAAACTTACACAATTTTATATTTAATTATATCTCGCAGGTAAGCTGAAAGGAAAAAAAAAATACTCTGATCACACTTGACAGTTCTTGTATTCAGGGTATATGGAGTTAAATAATATCATGAACCATGTAGAATTTACATATTCATTGAATATTGAAGTTATACCTTAGAGGAATAATGAATGTTTTCTATTCTGTTTCTTATTTCAATACATATAAAATATTTAAAACAAAATGTTTAGTTTGTAAACCTTACTGAAAAATGTCTGTGGCAGGCACAGAAACCAAGTCATCTCTTTTTATTTGTTGAGATCATGGGAGATAAAAGCTTTAATGAAAATTCAAGGACTTTTTTTGTTGTTGGAATTTCTATAGTATTTAATGCTTTTGGAAGAAACATCAAGTTATCTAATCTATTGCAGATTCACCTATCTCTTAAACTATTGGCTCAAGTCTTTATATTTCTTGGGGGAAAATTATACAATCATATAATGACATGATAACAGTATTTTTTAGATTTCCTTTTTTCTCAGTTGTGTATGTATAGTGTGATGAAAATTGCTACTTTGACTATGCTCATTAAACCCTTTCCCACTATTATCTGGACTGTTGGAAATCATTTTAAAAGGATTTTTCTTGAACTCTAATATTTTACATCCACTGGTTTCTGTCTGAAATAGTCCAAAAGTTCTGAAAAAGTGTTATGCTTTTTTTTTTTTTTTAAAGAAAAACAGTTTGAATCATAACATTATAAGCTCTATTCCAAGGTTTTCCTTTTTTTTTTTTCTTTGAGTTTTAGTTAAGTCCTTGGGTATGAATGAAAGCAGTTTGTTTCAAAAATGTTTCTAACTGGGTAGGATGTTATCCTAGAAATAGTGGTAGGTGATGGGTTAGACAGTCAGGTTATGTGTCCCAGCACTGACACCCACTAACTGGGTGACTCTGAAGCAAGTCACTTCATGTCTCTGCAACCTAGTTTTTCTACCTATAAAGTGGAGATAATGTTTTTTTAATTTCTATTTTGCTAGGTTACTACAAGTTTAAGTTTACCTTCTTTCTAAGGGTCAAATGTTTCCAGGGATTAAGACACAGAGACATTACCAGTGAGGAGAAGAAGGAAGATCCTTTAATAGATGTAAAATCCACTGGATCTTGAAATGGCACCAGAGGGATGAGTCAGGATACAGTGAATGTATGGGCTCAAATTGTACACAGCTTGCTGCAGAAAGACTGCAAGGTCAACAACAGCAGGGCCTAGGATGGCAGAGACATGGAAGTAAGGTGTCTGAAGCCCTGGATATTGTTTCCTTGGTTTAGCGAGGGGCATCATCACTGTCAGCCATCAGTTACAAATGGGAGCCTTCAGGGATGCCCCTGGAGGCTCAGACAGTAAAGAAACTGCCTGCAGTGTGGGAGACCCAGGTTCAGTCCCTGGGTCGGGAAGATCCCCTGGAGAAGTGCATGGCAACCCACTCCAGTATTCTTGCCTGGAGAATTCCATGGACAGAGGAGCCTGGCAGGCTACAGTCCATGCGGTCACCAAGAGTCAGACACAACTGAGCAACTAACACTTTCATTTTCAGGGCTGGAATGACAGGAAGAAATTGAGAAGTTTGAGGTAGATGATCAGAAGACAGAGGATGAAAGAATGGCACAAGGGAAGAAAGTAGGTATTCCCAGTTTATGTTCTGTAAGGGCTGTGGAATAAGAGGAGAAGAGTAGGAAGACCTCAAGGAAAGATGTGGCTTAAGAATCTGCTGAACATCTAGTTATAAGAAGCAGTGTAGCCAGGGCATATGTAGTGGAGACTGATTAGATATTCAGTTTGGATGAGCAGAAATTTCTTTGTTATAATCCAAATTCTGTAGTCAGGGATGAATGCATTTCCAATCAGCACAGAAGCTAGTTCTAATTGTAACATCCATTTAAGAAAGACAGGGCTAGAATCTATAGACTTTAGTAGAAGACTTCATCATCTGTTACCTAGACTAATATAATAGCCTCTGTATTTTCTCCCTCTTGCCAGTCACCTCTTATAATTTATACTAGGCACACTGTTGTCAGAGTGATCTTAAAACAAAAACAAAATTAAAAAATCCACAGATCTGATCATTGCTTAAAATTATTGACTACCTATAGAATGAAGTCCAAATTCTTCAATGTGATATTAGTACTTTTGGTCATAGTCCAGCCTACTCTTCCAACCTCATCTCCTAACCCCCTTACCTTATATAAGTATATAAAGTTCAATCTATATAAAAAACATTCAACCTGTCATGCTGGTTTTCTTGCCCCAGAGTTATTGGAAGCTTTGAGAACAAATCTGTCCTGGATTCTTCTCACAGACCCAGGTTTCTTGTCTCCCTGTTGCCCGTGGGCCATTGTGTATCATTTCAAGATCACTTTCCGTGATCTCCAAATAAATTTTACTTGGATTGTAGCAGTGATTAAGTCTGAGCTGTGAAAAGTCTGCAGTGTTACTGTACTTGCAAGCTAGCAAGTTGGCCTGCCATAGTCTATCTCTGTCCTCGTATGTCTGTCTCCAAACCCTTCTCTGTGTGTGTGTGTGTGTGTGTGTGTGTGTGTGTAATCTATATCTTTATTTATATAAACATAACATCTCAAGATCAGGGAGTGGACCCTTCTCATATAGCAGCTTCCATCAGTTCTCTGAGCCCAAATTCTCCAGGGGTTGAATGCACGGTGAGTGCTGTATGTACCCACCCATGCAGAGGTTTGCACTGTAGGCGAGGAATCCCCAGATTATGAAACTTGGAATTTATATAAGAGTTGCAGGCACAACTGCACATCGTGCCCTCTGGGAGCTTCAAGGGAAACTGGGGAGGAAGGAGATGATGGGTAGGGGGAGGGAAAGAAAGCGCAAGAAAGAGAAAATGGTTTTTGTTTTGTAACGTGAACAAATCCTCACTCTGCAGTGTGAACAGATGGTTCCAGGGTGATAACTCTTCGCTCTCTCCAGATGTCCGTATCTTTAGGGTTGCTCTTCAGTTTTCCTTCTACACATGTGTCAGTGCTCTTCGCTCAGAAGGTCCTGAGCGCAGAAATGTGAAATGCTGATGGAACACTGCCTCCAGCAGCTGCGCATCTTGGTACTGTTCTCATCCTGTTACCTCCTTGTACCGTCTCTGCTTTCCCTGGGTGAAAGATGAGTCAAGGGTATACAATTTGGCACACTTTTAACGGAGATTTGGGAATAATAGGAAGGAAACGCAACATAGGGAGGAATTTATCGCTGGTTCTAGATGGGGCCAGTTTCAGAAGTGAGAGACCCTGACCCAGGCCCAGCCTCTGAGGATCTCTTTTGGATCATCTCCTGCCTGCATGAGCCAAGTGCCTGAGCCCATTAAACCTCCTTCAGAGAAGACTTCTCTGGAGCAGTTCACTGTGCTTGGAGAGCCTGGCATTAATGCGGGTATAGAGATAGTGCAGTGGGCACAGTAGAAAGCCCTGGCTCAATTTCAGCTAGATGTTCAATGATGCTTATGTTATAGATCAAGGAGGAAGAGAAATATGATTAAACAAGTGATTCTGGGACAGGTTTTCATATTGAAGGAAGTGAAAATACATTTTACTTCACATCATAAGTAAACTTTAAAGTAGGTTAATTATTTAATTGTGAAAGGTAAAAAATTTTGTTTTATTTTTTTTTTGTAACTATTTATTAACAAGTCTGTCTCAAAACCAGACTGTGTTTTCTGTCACATAGTATGAGTTTATTACATGATGTTTGAAAATGTGTTTTGAGATTCAGGGGAGATATTTCTGTGTCTCTAGAGTGCATGGCACCCCACTCCAGTACTCTTGTCTGGAAAATCCCATGGACGGAGGAGCCTGGTAGGCTGTAGTCTATGGGGTTGCTAAGAGTCAGACACGACTGAGCGACTTCACTTTCACTTTTCGCTTTCATGCATTGGAGAAGGAAATGGCAACCCACTCCAGTGTTCTTGCCTGGAGAATCCCAGGGACGGGGGAGCCTGGTGGGCTGCTGTCTATGGGGTCACAGAGTCAGACACGACTGAAGTGACTTAGCAGCAGCAGAGTGTTTTATCAAAAAAAACACCCCAATATCATTTATTATGTCCCTACTGCCTTCATTTGTAAATTTGTAATATTTTAGATACAATTCTGTGAGAATTTAAGATGAAAAAGTATCAGAGATATGAAAGAAAATTGGAAAAGAAGGCAAATTCAGAAAAGTTTAGGGAGAGAGTACAGTTCTAAGATTTGCTTTTTCTAAGATATTTTAAATTTTGAGTAATTTCTGAATATTTAATAAAATGTTTATGTAAGGCATTCTACATTGCTTCTCATCTCAAACAACTCCGAATTATTACTAAATACCAAAAGTTGAGATTTGGCACTTAATAGGTACTTATTGGATTGCTTGAATTAACGAATTGAAAAGAATTTTTAATGCCAGAAAATTTAAATTTCTGGCCATCATACTGTCATTATCTCATGATTCCGAGGTAGAAAATGAAGGTAACAGTGGCCAAAACTAATTAACATTTGATTGTGTTCTAAATACAACACCGTATTTACAACATTAGAAACTGTGGTGGTCATTTGTCACTGTTTATCTATTCAAACTCTTTCCAACGTTTGGGAATCCCCCACCTTGGCAGGAGACAGGGGACTATTGGCAAAGACCTCTCTCCTGACGCGGCCCACTGGCTGGCTCAGACTGCCTTGCAGTTAGAGGGCGGGCGGATTACCCAGTGCGCACCGCGCGGCTCCCTCCCTTCAGGTGCTGCGTCAGGAGCCAGCGACACGGGGAAGGGGAGGGTCAGAGCAGAGGCAGCAGGAGCTGTCAGGTTGGGCTCCTGGGCGTAGACGTGCGCGCAGCTGTTGTAGTAGCTGCAGCAAAATGAGCGGTGGCTGAATTGGGGCTCGCGGGACGTTTGCTCTCCAGAGGGGAGCCTACTCACAACTCACCGTCTTGTCCTGAGACCTGCAAAAGATCATCACCTCCAAACACTGTCCAAAATAAGTCTATTTTCCTAACTCTGTGTTGTTCCCTTTTGAACAATACCATATGTTGAGCATTATATTTCCAGTTTCTTTACTGTTTCTTGTCTGCGCACAGCAAATATCATATTTCTTCAGTTTTTAGCATGTTTGCTCCCAAATTACCTCTGAGAAAGCGCTTGAACTCGAGTACACACGCACATGCACACATTGCTGCAAAAACAAACTACAAAGAGGAGGGCAGTTTCTGTTCTTATAGAAAACTTGAAACATGTGTCTCAACAGCCAGCTAAATCTTCAGAGACATAGCTCTGCTGGAAACGTCTGTACTCAGGATGCTGGGGATGGATGCTCTGGTATGCAATAGGTGTGGTTTTTTGTTTTTTGGCTTTTGTTTTTCAGAAAATAAAGGGGCAGTTTGCCTCAGTGGTTAATTTGATTCTCCATCTGTCAGGAGACAGAAGTATTTGCAGTTTTAAAATGATGTTTTTTCTTCCCAATTTCTGGTCATAAGATTAAAAGAAAAAAAAATAGGCTGAAAGCATATCTTATAAAAAGGGAAGCAGAAAACTATGATTAACTGGACTTAAGGTGCATGAAATAACATGATGTTAATATACCAAGTGCTAGGTTTCTTTAGTCGTGTCCAACTCTGTGTCACTCTATGGTCTGTAGCCCGCCAGGATCCTCTGTCCCTAGGATTTTCCAGGTAGGAAGAGTGGAGTGGTTGCAACGCCCTCCTCCAGAGGATCTTGCCCAACCAAGGATCGAACTTGTGTCTCTTATGTCTCCTGCACTGTCAGGTGGGTTCTTTACCGCTAGGGCCACCTGGGAAGCCCAGTATAATAAAATGGATAAATGTCTTTTGGCCAGCCAGGCAGCACAACACCGAACCAGTTTGATTTTTTGAATGATCTCATTAGGTGAGGCTAAGTGGGAAGCAGAACCCTTCATCCCTTTTGCTATGGAAATTGAAAAAGGCCAGTTAGTCCCTCCCCCTGTCTCTGACAGCCAGAGCATGTGCGCCTGGTTTCAGCTCCACCATCAGGATGCTCCCGTCTGGGAACCTGTCCCTTGAGAAGCAGCTGAGGAGCTGTGAGGTCTTTAGCAATGACTTCAGAAATGAGCGGTCAGAGATCACACTCTGCGGTCGGTTTCCAGAGCTTTCTTGGCTCCTGTTTACATATCAAGCCTGCTTCTATACTTTGTGAACCCCTCTATGGTTTTATTAGTCTCACCTATGCATAAGAGAGTCAGTGTTCCTTTCTATGGCTTGCAATCAAGGATGCAGACAGGAGAATATGATGATAATCTTTCTGAGTCAGGAGACTGAATAATCCACAACATTGTTCTTTCTTGGGCTATAACCAGGCCAATAAGCAGCTCCTCTGTATTCCTTACCCAGGTTGTTGATCAATATAATTTTACTCATTTACCTTGCTTATCTCTTCCAACCGTAAAGATAGCAACATGGATCAGTGAACACAGGATATTTTTTGTCTGTTTTGTTCATGGCTGAATCCTCATGTTAGATAGTTTTTGTTTAGTTGCTCAGCCATGTCCAACTCTTCTGTGACCCCGTGAACTGTAGCCTGCCAGGGCCTCTATCCATGGGATTTTGCAGGCAAGAATACTTGAGTAGGATGCCATTTCCTCTCCAGAGCATTTTCTGATCCAGGGATAGAACCTGCATCTCCATGTCTCCTGCATTGCAGGCAGATTCTTTACCAGTGAGCCACTGGGGAAGCTCCTTGTTAGATAGTACCTGGTTTATAATAGGCACTTAATAATTATTTGTTGAATGGGTGAAGGAATAAATGAATGAGTGGGAAAGGCATATGATAATAAAGACATCAACTGTATTACAGATATGAGATTATATTTGAGAATTGAGGAAATGTATGCACTTAGTTGCAAGGCCCCTTAGGCCACTGGAGGACATGTGTTCTCCAAGGGCAGACCAGCTGTCAAGAGTAACAGGGAGGGGGAGTGATAATCATGGCAGCTTATCACTTCTAAATCTGCTTACAGATAACGGGGGAGAGTGAGCCAGGGGTGGACAGAGCCCAGGAGCGTCATGACAGGGAAGCTTGCTTCACAAGGAAAAGAACAGCAGGGGCTGAGAAGCAATGCTCTGTGGTAAGACTTTCAAAGAATAGCAAGGATATATAAGAAAGCCTTCCTAGGTGATCACTGAAAAGAAACAGAGGAAAACAGTAGAATGGGAAAGACTAGAGATCTCCTCAAGAAAATTAGAGATACCAAGAAAACATTCCAAATCCTGAAAGATGATGCTATCAAAGTGCTGCACTCAATATGCCAGCAAATTTGGAAAACTCAGCAGTGGCCACAGGACTAGAAAAGGTCAGTTTTCATTCCAATCCCAAAGAAAGGCAATGCCAAAGAATGCTCAAACTACCGCACAATTGCGGTATGTTGAAGATGGTGCTGACAGGATTTCCTTGCTGGCTTGGTTCTTCTTTGTGAGAAGGAAAAAAAAAAAAACAAAATGTCAAGGATAGCTCTGAGGTGTTCACCTGAAACCTGGAGAGATGGAATGACCGTGAATTAATGTGAGAAGACCATGGACCTCGTGGTTTGGGGAAGGAAGATCCTGGCAGAGTTTTGGACACGTTAGGTGGAAGACGTTCTTTAAATATGCAAAGGGAGTTGTTATATAGGCTGTGGGCTATATGAAGACAGAGTCTGGGAGAGAAATCTGAGCTTGGATGTGTAAGTTGGAAGCTGTTGGAATGTAAATAATTACTTACGATCACAGTCTCTAAAGGGGCTGAGTAGAGACAGAGAAGTGAGGAGGGCTGAGGACTGGGATCTGGGAGAGCACCAACATTAGGAAGTTTGAGAGACAAAGAGGCACCGTCACAGGAGATGAGAATGAGCAACCAGTGAGATGCGAGGAGAGTCAGGGAAATGTGGAATCCTGGAAATTACAAGGGAAGCCATGGCTATGCAGTGTCTTGGATACTATAGTGATCCCATGTATCAAACACTGCTGTGTGTTCAGCTAGGTGTGGACTGAGAATTGACCACTGGATTTGTCAATGTGATTGCTACTGGGGACCTTTACAAGAGCAGTTTCAGAGCGCTGGTGAAAGAAATCCTGCTCAGGTGAATTTAGAAGAGAGGAGCAGAAGAGGGATTGTAGACAAGGAATGCAAATAAGTTTTTGGATAAATTTCGCTACAAAGCAAGGGCACGATCTGGCAAAGGAAGTGGTTCCAAGAGAAGTTATTTGAAAGTGGGGAAAATAAGAGCATATGTATAAAACACATTAGAGAAGAGCACAAATAAACCAGGAGAGCTTAAAGACTGGTGTTGAGTGTGTAGGTAAAGATGAAGGCTGAGGATGAGTAAGGAGGACTAGAAGCAAGAAGCCGACATCTCAGAGCTGACTGGATCGCGTGGGATGTGAGCAAGAGGGAGATTCTGTGAAGGGACTGGTGGAACTGATCCTATTCCCTTCATCACACAGGCAAGGAGACATGGGAACTTCTTGCCGGAACCCACTGCACAGCACACTGTATGTACTTCTTACAGGTGATAACAGTGTGCTTTCTGCAGCAATACTTTTCATGCCCAAGTCTTGGTTTCTTCGGCTGTAAAATATGGCTAACAGGGACACCTCATTAGTACACTGTGCATGCGAAGCTCTCAGAAGATTGTAGGACACATAGAAAACATGATTGTTTTAATGGTCATTCTCAAGCAGCTCTTTTTTTCATCTTCACAAAACCACAAATTAGGTAATCCCTCTAATTTCTGCATTGTGTAGTAGGACTGATAGGAAAAGTATCTAATGGCCAGTTTATCATCTGCAGTGACCAAGGAGTGGCCATCAGCTATGGATCTTGAGCAGGGTTCTGGGGTCCCTTGCAGCGTGAAACATTATCCCTTTAGTCAGTGGACTGTGGAGAGGTGAGTGGATGAGGATGGAGTGGGAAGCCTGTGGGGACTACAGCCATGGTGACCAGGTGACAGCTATTTACAAACATGATACAATATTTCAGGATTATAACAGCCTGATGAATAGTGTGGATCCTATCTGAATTTAGAAAAGAATTATAATTTTCAGAGCGGGCAACATCAGAGTGGGCAACCTTTACTGAAATGTGTAATGGAGATGCTTCTTTCTGTTGGCTAGCTTAGTGTGTTAAAAGCCGGGAAAGTTAGCAGAAACAGGAACTGAGGATGAAAACGTTCCTCTACGTTGGCATGCCTCTATGTGTGTGCATATCATGGAGGAGGGGGACATCTTTTCCTGGGCTGCCTCCTCTGCTTACCCTGCACAGAAGAACATTCTGATGTATTTATTGGTTAAATTGTTGGGAATATTGACTCACTGTATGTGGAAGGCTGTGCATTTATTTACCCGTGAGTTGTTTCTACTGCAGCCTCCATCAGATAACCAGATGCATGAGGTCAGCTGTTTTTCTCCTTTTTTCTTGCCTTTATAAAATTCACTTGTTACTTTTTAGAATCCTGTACCACTTAACCAATTAGAGGATGATAGGAGCCTAGGTAGCCTTCTGATGAGGCTTTTAGTTTAGGTCAAGTGCTCTGCTGCTGTCTTTGATTTGGAATGGTGTCTTATATACTATTTTAATTCACTGAATGTTTGTTTTCATGGAGGAATTCATGGGTGTAGAATGATTGACCACACACAATTAAGGCACCTCTAGTTTCTCTAATTAACACCATTAAAGTCTCATTCTAACTGCTAACTAGTAAAATGAACTTTAAAATATAAAAGGAATGATTAATGTAAAGGGCACCCTGCTCCTTTAATAAATGACAGAAGTGTCAAGGAATATGTTTTCAAAAGAAGCAAGTTATCGAGGTGAAGAAACAAAATCACAGAGTATTTTAAGAAATGTAATAGATATTCCTGTAAACTAATGCAATCCATGAAGATTATAGATTGATATAAAAGGTTAAGTAACTGTGAATAGCAAACATTTGAGAACAAAGACAATAGAAATCAAAGTTAATGAAAGCACATTTAGCAGTTGTCAATAATGACACCATCAAAAACAAAAACACAACAGACTTCCTGAAATTTTCAAGAGGAGGGGAAGGGAAGTGGTTAGATTAAGAGATGCATACCACTAAGGCTTCCCTGGTGGCTCAGAGGTTAAAGCATCTGCCCGCAATGCGGTGAGACCCAGGTTTGATTCCTGGGTCGGGAAGATCCCCTGGAGAAGGAAATGGCAACCCACTCCAGTGTTCTTGCCTGGAGAATCCCATGGACAGAGGAGTCTGGTGGGCTACAGTCCATGGGGTTGCAAAGAGTCGGACATGACTGAACGACTTCACTTTCACTTTCACCACTTTGCTCAAAATGGCATATATCCAGAAATGATGGAGAACACAATTATTAACTGAACTTTTAACACACACAATGTGGATGATTGAATATTACCAATACATATTGTAAATCACTTTGTCCTTTTGCATTTGAAAGGTTTAGAAAATGATAGTTATAATGCTAAATTCCTTTGTAATTTGACTATCTCTTCATGTAAAGTATATAAATAAACATGTACTATCCGTTAGCTTGGGTCAAGTTCTCTGGAAACCAGATGCAGAGACACAGAGAGTGTGTGAAGGAAATTTAGTAGCGGGTACTCTTGGGATCAGCGTCTATGAGGGAGTGAGGGAAACAGGTCCGTTGAACTGTGATGCACAGAGCCCTCAGCTAGAGTCTTTAGAGTGGTCCAGAATCAGTGAGTGACGTAAGGCAACTCTGGCTTCATACTCACATCAGCCAGCCGTTGGATACGAATTGCCCTTGTCAGTGGGACATAAACTTGGATGAGGCAGGTCCTCTGACTCAGGCAGAGTCTCAGCTCTGAGAGGTCAGCAGCCAACTGTCCCAGCAGCCTGTGGAAAGGGTGCCAAGAGCCTGAAGGGGCATCTGGGTGACATTCCACAGCACTCACCCCACTACTTGCTATGGAGTATTTTCTCTTAGGTAGGACATATGTCTTCATGTTATCCTTTTCTGCTAAAGAATAATATCCATTAACATTAGGGAGCTAGGCAGATCATATTGAAGGAGATTTTGTTAGGGCTATCTGAGAATAGCGTATAGAAGAAGAAAATAAGATTAAGAAAATCAAATTACCACTGTCCTAGGGCAGATTCTAATAAGTACTTTTCTAGACATTCAGTAATCTGTATTTATTCTTTTATATCAATTACTGTAATATCCGACCCAGTGACCTGAGAGATTTAATGCAGCTACTAAAAAATATGCCTAATTTTCAATAGGCAATGGTTCTTGCTTGATAATAGCTGTGCTAATGTTACATTTGCTTCCTTGGGACTCTCAGCTTTATCATTTTTTTTTAGAATGGAAGTGATGTATGGCCCCTCAGACCCCTATGATTATCCTTATTCCATAGCTGTGAAAATAAGAAAGTCATATTCTGGAACATTTTGAATACATTTACCCGAAGAAAATGAGAACTGGGTTAAGACAAATAAATTGTTAGAACTTAATAGGAATTAAACCAGCTGCTTAATTTGGATCTGCTACATCTCACACTGGTTTCTTCAACAAAGCAGAAAACCCAGGAGGGCACCGTGGTGCCATACGGCTTGATTTCTGTACAGCAGTGATGCTATGACCAGTATGTCCTTCTGGAGACTTGCCCTCGTTGGCTCTCAAGACACTAGTTTCTTCATGATTATTACACTACTCCATTCCACCAGCTCCTCCAGGCTCTATAAGGACTCCTTTTCCTCTCTCCACTCTTTATGTGTGAATGTCTCCCTGAGTTATTGTCACTTCTTTTTCATGCACATTACACTGGTCTGGGATGATGTAATTTATTTTATGGCTCCAAACCTACTGATGTTCTGTAGATGTTTAAATGTCTTGCTACAGAGTTCTAGATGAGCAAGTCCAATGGCCTGCTAGACAACTTCATTTGCATGTTCCACAGACGTATCAACTCAGCACATAAAACAGAACACACCAACTAATGATAATCATCCACTATTTTCTGTCTTGGTGGCTGTCATTATCATTTATGGTCATTCCAGTTGGCCAACTAGGAAAACAAAATCATCCTTGACCTTGTCTCTCCTGCCACCACTGGTGCCCAATCTGTTTATTCTGTCTTGCTATCTCTTAAAATAATCTTCTTCTTCTCCCCTTATATCTCTGTATCAACTACGTCTTGTTTTTTTCATTGCAACTTTGCCTTCTTTCAATGATTTTTAACACGATGAAAAAGATCTAATTTGCTAACAGTTGTGAGAGTTTCTTCTGAGGAAGAAATACTCTTTATGGGAATATGCCTTGATATGCCTTCTTGGGGGCAGCTGAACCACCCCAGACAGACAAGTGTACAGGAATCTGACATCAGAGTAGAGGGCATGCTGGCCAAATAGAGGGAAAACCATTTCTTGCTCCTGAGAATATGCCCAAAAGGAGTGAGAAAGTCACAGTGATACCATAAGGAAAGAGAAACAGGTAACTGCTTAGGGAAACCCAGTTAGACTCTAGTGGGCTGCAGTGGATGGCCAAGGGGATTTTGTGTTGTTGACATGTAAACCTTTCTGCATCTTACCTAAGAAAATGTCAGTGTAGTCTTCAAAACAAAATAAGAAAAAAAACAGTAAACTAAAGACTTGGTGTGGGCTTCCCTGGTGGCTCAGATGGTAAGGAATCTACCTGCAATACAGGAGATGCAGGTTCGACCCCTGGGTGAGGAAGATCCCCTGATGAAGGGAATGGCAACCCACTCCAGTATTCTTGCTCGAGAATCCGTGGACAGAGGAGCCTGACGGGCTACAGTCCATGGGGTCGCAAAGGGTCAGGCACAACTGAGCGACTAACGCTCACAAAGACTTGGTATAAATGAAGAAAGTTTTTATTGTGTGTTTGAAATCAAAGAAGAAAGCTGGATTATCTATTGGGGTTGATATTGAAAGGGAATAGAAGCAGACTGGAGAAGCCAGGAAACAAAAACTCCCCAGGGAACTAGCAGAGCTCTCTGAGAGGACCCTGCCCTTGGGGAATCCCAGGGCATTCTTACTATGTCACTACATGGGGTCAATGCTGCTGACATCAGGGTTACACATTGGTCACGCTGTCATCAGAGCCACTTTGCTTTCTAAAGCACATCTTTTGCAAAATACTTCAGTGATTCCCTGTAGTTTCCACATAGAATCTACACTTCTCGTCGGTATAGAATCTATGCTTCTCATCAGTGAACACACAATCTATTACCGCCTGCACCAACATCTCTTGTCATTTTTCTCCCGTCTTTAAACTCTAGTTCAATGCAGGTAATAAACATGCCCTTGGTTTGACTCTCTTCTCTATGATTTGATGCCTACTTTCTTGTCTTTGTCTGGCTAAGCTCATATATTGGTAAACATGAAAATATTTTCCCTACCTTTTCCATCTTCCCCTGCTTTTCCTCCTTTTTTCATTCACCTGACGCCTGAAACATCTGCTTCTGCATATTCATCAAGTTGGGAACTGGAGAAAAGAAATTTTCATTTCTTTGAATATATAACATGCCAATATTTGAATGGCATGTTCATGTAAGAAAACAGATACGGGTGACATGAGATGGAGAATATAGCATTTATTGGAGTTCTTGGAGAAGGAACATATTTGGAAGAAACTCAGTAGGTATGCTTATGGAATTAGGAATGGTGGCTAAGTGATCAAGTTAGCTTTGTAGGTATACAAAGAAAATTACAACACAATGTGGAAAGTGTGATGGAAAGGGCCTGCAGAAGGACCTGCTAAGTCGCTTCAGTCGTGTCCAACTCTGTGCGACCCCATAGACGGCAGCCACCAGGCTCCCCCATCCCTGGGATTCTCCAGGCAAGAACACTGGAGTGGGTTGCCATTTCCTTTTCCAATGCAGGAAAGTGAAAGTGAAGTCGCTCAGTCATGTCCAACTCTTAGCGACCCCATGGACTGCAGCCTACCAGGCTCCTCCGCCCATGGGACCTTCCAGGCAAGAGTACTGGAGTGGGGTGCCATTGCCTTCTCCGGCAGAAGGACCTAAGGGAGTACAAAAAAAAAGATACTTGACTAATTTCAAGGACTAGGAGACTCTGTTTCTGAACCCTGAATGCCTGGATCCTAAAATAACTAGAAGCTATTTTCAGTATTCAGCCAGTAGAAATGATTCATTATTATTGCAGACCTGCCCATGCTAATTAAAATGTCAATTTTCTTTGCTTTCGCCTGGAATTATAATTAGCACACTGTAGAAATACCAATTTTGCTAGGTTGTTTTAAATTGATGAAGGTGAAGTCCCTTATAGATACTTGGACTTTTCCTTCTGTCTGGTGAGGCTTCTATGGCCATACTCATCTGCCATATTGTCCCACTTTAAAAATGTCAATTTCTCCTCTCTCCTGGCCCCCTTCTATCACTAGATCTTCTCTTGTACACAAATTCTGTCCATTTCCCTAAGCAAAATGCCTGCTTCGTAAAGTATAATTTCAAAGTGATATCTATTTCCCATTCTCTGATTTAAGCAAAACCTGTCTGTTTCATTATCCTCCTGGTGAGTTCCATTTGCCTCTCTATAGATTACATGTGACTTTCATTTGTGACAATGGGAGTTCTTCCTGTGAAATCAACTCAAAGAACCCCAACTGGGGAAGAAGAGAGTCTCAGGAAAAAATAAAAGCAGAAACATTTGTTCTTCAAGGATGTTCTAGGTCTTTTGATGCTTCTTTGACTGCTGCTTTGTGTGGGAGTGCCCTCCGAGGGGGCTAGATAGGGAAAGCACCTGGATTTTTTGTTCTTAGGACTTCTGGAACTTTTTTGGCTATGATTTTTCATATAATAATACCTTTCCAAAGCATCTGGTAAGTGTTTTAAGTGGTTTCACATCTATCGTCTTATTTGATTCTCCTAGCAGCTGTTTCCAAGACCCATGAAATTCTGGAGCTGAAAGATAGCTTAAGGTCATTTAGGTTAATCCTGTTCCTCTTACATTAAAAGAAGCCCATTCTAGAGAGATTAAGTGGTAAAATCTGACCATCACTACTACATTTTGGCCTGTGCCCTGTTTTGAAGAAAATAGATCATCATAGTCTCAAATTCCTCCCTTCCCAATTCCCATTACGGAAAAGCCCATTCTGGGTTCTAGGTGAGTTCTAGGTGTTTTGCAGACAATGGAACTAAGGGCTTTAAATTTCTTCTACAAAGAAATAAAAAAAAAAAGGTTGTGATTGAATAGTGCTTGCTCCAGGGCCTACTTTTTATGCTCCTTTTTGGATTAACCTCATGCTAGTGATACCTAGCCCAGTTACACTTTGGTTCTCTCCTTTGATTCCTGGAGATAAGAAAATCATTTGTTTTTTGGGGTCATGGAGGGAGGGTAGATTTTGTAACCTGTCACTTATGCCAGTTCCTATGGGAGCTTTCAGGATTCCCAGGTGGCTCAGTGGTAAAGAATTCACCTGCCAATGCAGGAGACACAGCTTTGATACCTGGGTCAGGAAGATCTCCTGGAGAAGGGAATGGCAACCCACTCCAGTAGTCTTGTCTGGAAAATCCCATGGGCAGAGGAGCCTGGCAGGCCTCAGTCCATGGAGTTGCAAAGAGTCCAACACAGATGAATGACTGAGCATGCAAGCATGGGAGATTTCAATCAAGATGTTTAATAACCCAAATAGGAACTAAGAGCCAATTTATAAATATCTGGAAGAGCCCCAGTCACCCACCACCCAGGATGCTATTCAGAGCTCAGTAGAGTTTGTAGCACAGTCCAGGGAGCCTGTAGGAGGCCCCTTATCCTTTGCCTTTGAATCTTGGTTGGACTGGCAGAGCTGATTTTTGACCTGACTACCCACTTAATCTCCTCATGGCAGATGGCAGAGGTAAAAGAGAAAAAAGTGGCCCATGACCTGACTCAGAAGATAGACTTTGCCCTGGTCAACTTACCATAAGTGGTCTCATGTGGATTCTGTAATCACATTAAGGGAGTACGATCTTTCCTACCTTAGCAAGGCCTTTGCCTCCAGCTCTGAACTCAGATTGGCAACTCCTCCTGCACAGGAGAAGGTTAACTAGAGCAGTATGGGGTCAGGAGGCAAAAAACTCCCTTCTCACACAAGGCTGACTTCAGAGAGCAGCTGTAAGGCAGGAAAGCATTAATGCAAGCAGACTCCTTGGAACACAATAAGGACTCACCACAGTGTGGCTCTTATTGTTATTTTTTTTTTTAAGATTTTTTTATGTGGACCATTTTTTAAAGTCATCATTGAATTTGCTCCAATACTGCTTCTGTTTTATGCTTTGGTTTTTTGGCCTTGATGTAGGTGAGATCTTAGCTTCCTACCCGGAGATGAACGTGCACCTCCTGCATTGGAAGGCCCTCGGCTCTTAGTATTCCTGGGTGCTCCTCATCCTCTGGGGGAATTGTGATAACCAAAATAAATCCCATCATATAGGAAATATAAATGTTTGAACTACACTGGGAAAGGGAGCCCATAAGTAAGGTGAAATCTCTACTTTTTCCCCTAGCTGAGGGGTCCAGTCTTGGTGAGCAGTAATTAAAGCTCCAGGAATCTTAAACCACCTATCAACTTCTATAGTTTTAGCAGATGTTCGTTCAGTTACAGTTTTACTCAGACACCCTTTTAAGGGCTTATCTCATGTCCTTCTGTATGCCCTTGTACTAAAACATCTGTTTTGTATGTCTCTGACTGAATCATTCTAGGTTGATGGAAAACGCTGTCTCCTATTAATGCCTCCTATCATTGTGCCTTCCAAGCTATTAATGCCCCTGAATTTAGGTGTTCAAGTGCTCTGTTAGTTTAGTCCTATTTATTAAAAGTTTAGGAAGTTCATGATTCCAAATACTTTCTAGGTCTTACCATCGGAGTAGCTCAAAGCCAGGCAGCTGGTGTGTAATCTAAGTTTTACTATTAATACTTACTTGTGCTAGAACTCTGATCAAGATACTTAGTCTTCATTGGTATTAGTTTCCAAATTTGCAGAACAGAGGTAATAATAGAACAACCAAACAGGATTAAAAGAATTAATATACAGAAAGCACTTAGAGATCTATTGAATGCTTACAGTAGACATCACCACTGCAATTATTCTGTAACTAAAATTAATATTATCCTAAAGGCAATCAACCCTGGATATTCATTGGAAGGACTGAGGCTAAAGCTGAAGCTCCAATACTTGTTGAGAAGAGCCGACTCATTGGAAAAGACCCTGATGCTGGGAAAGATCGAAGGCAGGAGGAGAAGGGGGCAGCAGAGGATGAGATGGTTGTATGACATCATTGACTCAATGGACATGAGTTTGAGCAAACACTGGGAGATAGTGAATGATGGCGAAGCCTGGCATGCTGCAGTTCATGGGGTTGCAAAGAGTCAGACATGACTTCAGAACTGAATAACAACAAAAGCAATATTAAGATCCCTCCCACACAGGGAACTATATTTAATATCCTATGGTACACCATAATGGAAAATAATATAAAAAAGTATGTATATATATGTATAACTGAGTCACTCTGCTATATAGCAAAGATTGGTACAACATATTAAGTCAATTATGCTTCAATAAAAAAATAGATTCTTTCCCATAATGCTTTATGGGGACCATGTAATTTATGAAATATGTTACTACCTTACTGCCTTGCAATATCAATATCAACTTTGGGTCTTGGGATTCCCTCATTGTTGGAAAGATGCCATAAACTATAAGGAGATAAGAAATTTTGGAAATGAACATGTAAATAAAATAAAGGAAAACTCAACTACCATCTAAAAACAAAAATGATTCAGTAGTTTTTAATGTATCAGTAACTGTTCTCACTAGAAACTAAAGTCCATTTAATTTAAGAACTGATATAATTCTTCCAGCAACAGACAAACAATGCTACAGAGATTTTTTTTTCTACTAAAAGAGAATGGAGTAAGCTCTGTACATGAGTAGGAACATTCTACAACTCTCTGCCAGGATTTCATTTACCTAGAGATTTCAGTCTTGTTCTAAAAGCTAAATTATTTGAATGCCCTTGTATTTGTCTATAGACTTTCCTGTTTTTTTTTCTTCAGCTGAGGTCAGTGATTTTCTATATTAGTGACTAAGATGACTGTCAAGACTGCTGTATATAAACCTTGTATACTGTGCTTTAGATCAGTTTGAGGGATTTTTGAAGGATAGTTTTGATTATAAACAATTACGGCTTTAACTATGGAGACACAGGATTAATTTTCCTGCCACTGATCCCCTGCAGGTTGGCCTTCTAGTTAAGTAATTGAGTTTCCTTGGAGTTCCATGCAGACTGGTTTTGAGTCAGTGCTTAAGATGATCAGTCCTAGTCAACCGCAAATTTGGACACTGACCTCCTGTCTTCATCCATACAATCATGGCAGGAAGGTGCTGGAGTTATCCTCAACAGTGAATACTTAAGATGAAAGGATATGATTGGAACCAAGGCTCCGTTAACTAACATTGCTGTTGTACCTTGGCCCCTGTTCAAACCAGGAAAGGGGGCATGTTTCCTTAATTATGCAGCATAGGAGCCCTAGAGGCCCAAAGTTTGGGTCCCTCTTTTATCATCTGAAATACAAATACGATAGATTTCCAAGCAAGTCTGGTATATGGGACCATTGGCTATTTGCACCAAATTGTGTGATAACCATAGCTTGTATGGGTGCATGCTAAGTTGCTTCAGTCATGTCTGACTCTTTGTGACCCCACTGACTGTGGCCTGTCAGGCTCTTCTGTCCATGGGATTCTCCAGGCAAGAATACTGGAGAGGGTTGCCATTCCCTTCTCCAAGATGGAATAGTATACATACATAGATTTTATACATTTACAAATCTTTTTAAATTTTAAAGAGGTAAAATTCTCCCATTGCTTCCTCTGTCTTTTCCAGCAGAGTTAGAAGGTTAAGGAAGGCATAAGACTAAAACCCTAAACCTCAGTTTTTCAGCCTCTAGCACTTTTATGCTTGTTATATTTTTGAAGTCTAGGCATTGTGTATATGTCATGTTGCTATAGTCTGTTGGCTTCAAGCAGCAATAACAACAGTAGAAAGTTTGAATATAATTTTCCAAGCACTTGTGACAAGCAGTTCAAAATATTATCTTCTTTAATTCTCATAAGTACCCTCCAAAAAGTTATCTACTATTTTATAAGTGAATAAATAGATGCTCAGAGAGGGTGAGGAACTTGTTTGTGGATCCATAGCAAAAAGATGACTGATCTTTGAATCAATCCCAAATCTGTCTGACTCCAGCTTTCAAGCTCTAAAACTTGATTCTCCACCACCTTTCCACTCTGGGAGCAAGGTGGAGACCCAGATCTGCCACATCAGCTCAGTCTGTATTCATGTCTCTTCATCCACAATATTATATGAAGACGACTTCCTATAAAGAAGCCTGTTTTTTACTTTTCTTTAGATATTTGAGGCATTGACTGTGTAGTTGCTGTTTTTTTCTTAGAGATGTTATTTTGTGACACTTCCTCCATAAAACAATTATCCTCAGTGATTTATTTACAAGTTCATTTACAAAAGGACAATTCCTAAAGACATTAATTTAACATACTGACACCTTCCTGATATGACTGATTATCTGATTTCAAAGTTCACTGTACTTTTGAAGCATCAAACGAGACAGCAGAGCACATTGATGGAGGCTAGGTGTGGTATATGACCACCTTCTATCCTACTCAAATTATCATTTTATTTTAGTTTCTATATATTGTCCTGACAAATGAAGGAGTTGACAGAAAAATAACAAAATCTGATATGCAAACTTAAGTTTAAGATTTGGGTAAATAATTCCACTAACCTCAGGTGATTGTCAGGTGAAACTGTGTAGTAGTATTTTATTCTGGTTGATGTTTATGTGATGATGTTGAGCCATTCCATTCCATATATGTTCTCTCTTAAAAATGGCAATAACACTTTAAATATATATGTGGAATGCTTTAATTACAAGTTAGATTGTATAGTAAACATTTTTATGTTTATGAGGTTAAACCTAAATTAGAAATCCATCATTCAGAAAAACACTGTTTTTCAGAGGATGTCCACTTTTATGGTGGAGTACATCAAAGCCCATCAACACGTGAATCTACCATGGATTTACTTCCAAAGTAATGATACTTTGGAGTTATTTGGTGGATATAATGAAAGTCTTCTCTCCTCAGCTAGTTTGCCTGTATGTTTCTCTTTTCCTTACGGTGGGAGTATAGGGGATTTGGAGTCAGTTCAGATGAGAATGAACCTTAGTGCTGTGACCTTGGGCAGGATTTACACCTCTTATAAGAATTTATTTTTATTCTGATGGCTCAGATGGTAAAGCATCTGCCTGCAATGAGGGAGACCCGGGTTTGATCCCTGGGTTGAGAAGATCCCCTGGAGAAGGGAATGGCAACCCACTCCAGTACTCTTGCCTGGAAAATTCCGTGCACAGAGGAGCCTAGTAGGCTACAGTCCATGGGGTTGAAAAGAGTTGGACACAACTGAGCGACTTAACTTTCACATTATAAGAATGCGGTAGCTACAGATTTTTTTTTTCCCCCTGAACATCTTTTCTTTTCTTTACTTTCTCTGGTCACTGAACTCTTCTTTCTATGGGGACCTCCTTTGTGTGGTTTGGTAGAGTCTGATTACACCCTCTCACTACACGATGGGCATGTGACCCACCCTGGCCAGGGTGCTGTGTTCAAATCATTGGTTCAGGTAGAGTGATGTGATCCAAGCCAAAATACCAGAGACTTCCTTGGAACGTTTTTCCCCAGAATTGTCAGGAAAAAGTCACTCTTTCTCCCCTCTGGGATTGCGAGCTCTAAGGCTGATGTCAGCCTGGCACGTTGGTGGTCATCCTTGACATACATGGCGAGAGTCTGTCTCAGAACAGGGCCAACAGAGAGGGAAATAAGACTGAGCGAAGAAGATGAAGCCAGGAATATGATAACCTTTGAACTTGTGGCCTCAGCCAGGCCTGAAGGCAGCACTGTAGATTTTCCAGTTGTTTGAGCCAACTAAATTCCTTCGCTTAAAATAGTTTGAATTGGATTCCTGGCAGTTTTATCCAAAGAATCCTTATTCATAGACTCCTTTGGTTTTCCAATTTGTAAAACGGTAATGAGATTCAGTACATCAGAGTAAGGTTTAAATAAAATGATGTGTGCCAACTACACAGCACACATTACATCCTCAACAAATGAACTCTGAATTCACAGCAGGCAAGCTCTCTGATTTCCTTCCCTAGGAAGAAATTTCTCTCTGCAGTTTCTCTCTGCCTGGCTCCCAGCTGAGAGCCGTTGTTCTTGCCTTCTCCGGGATGGGTCACTTGACTGAGGGGCTGCCTGTTCCCGAGTCCAGTTGGTCAGAGAGGCTTGCCCGGCTCTTGGTGGGCAGATGTTCTTCAGAGGGTGAAGAAGAAAAGGTCTCTCCCCTGAGGCGCGCTGGAACTGAGAGAGATCTCACCTAGAGAAGACAGCAGCTCTCACAGGAATGCCCGAGGAGACCACATTTAAGGCCCGGATGAGCTGATTTTGGTCCTCGTTCAGGAACATCTGGAGGAACAGCTGTGGGTGACAAGAACGTGTTTATCTCTTTCAAAAAGAAAAGTAGTGAAAAGGCAGGGACTGCAGCTCGACCAAATAGAGATGTGCTCCCATCATCAACCTTGGGGTGGAGAATAATGGAAGAAAAACACAGCTTGTTTTTTAATCAAATAGTTTAAAGGGGAATGAGTTGAGGGGGTGGAAGAGAGAATTAAAGTCTTCAAGCCTTGATGCTTCCTAGCTGCTGCTAATGGTAGTAGGAAGAATCTAGAAAATACATCAACATCTGACTTCAAATTTTCTCCACTGGCAAAACCTAAACGTCTTCCTTACTATTGGAAGATTAACTCCCTTGGGATTTTATTTGGGAGCTAGTATTATTGATGTCCTGAAAAAGTCCCTAAAATTTACTATACTTTCACAAGTCAGAATTTTCTTTCTTTCTTTTGGCAGCATTAAAAAGACTACTATGACTTTTTCACGAACAAATTCAATAGTTTGGGCTTCAACCTTACAAATTTATGATCATGGCTTTTAAAAGAATTTTGTTTTCTAAAAAAGTGCCTGCCTCATATTTCCCATAACTAGGAAAAATAAAATTTAAGCATTTATGATACTTGGAAAAAAGTAGACTAGTTGCAGTTTTATGGTCTAAACTCTGACTATAATAACCACTTTTTTTTTTTTCTTGTAGCCAAGTTACCGAGGGTTTTTTCTCTCTCCTTATAAGCAGATGAAGCTTCAAGTAAATGAAGAATTAGAACCTGGTACTAAACTAGTTTTGGAGGCATGTTAGATTGGTTATTATTACATACTTTCTAATTTTCCTTTGTGGGGAAATGGTAACAAATCATATCTAGAATACTCTTCTGTGGTAGAGCAATGGGGAAATTCAGGTTTATTTTTAAGAGGGAGAAAAAGCCTTGCAAAACATATGGGCTTAGCTTTATAGGAAACAGTTTCTAGACAAACATGGATGAATGATTTAACAGCAGCAGGGCACCCATTTATGTAAATACTGAACTGTGGGACTCAAAAAAACAAATTCAAAGAAAAACATTATTAATCAGCTTGAGATCCCCCCGCCTCCTCTCAACATTCTAAAAGAACAAACAGATCAACATTAAGGAATGCTTTCAACAAGAACAACAAGCAAAGCGTGATTTAGAGTTGCCCTTGATAAAACTTTTCAGAGCTAAAAAAAAAAAAACTTTTCAGAATTATTTAGATTTTTTAGCTAGTCTTCATTTTCATGCATCATACATGTGGAAATAGTCAAACATCAAAATACCATAGTGTCCTAATTGCTTTTCCTTTAAAATTTTGCCTAATCAACTTCTGGTTGACCCACCAAACATGCTGCACCCTCTATATGATGAAACCCTGCTTTCGTATATACCTGACTTTCATAGAAGAGTTTACATACCAGTGCTCAAACTGCCTTACTGAAAGTGTCTTTGTAGAAAGATACGGTAGAGTATTAGCTAGAAATCTTATATTAACTAAATTTGCAAAGTGAAGTGGAGATTTAAAATGCTCTTCTGAGTAATCTAGATCTGAAACACTCTCAGGGTAATCACCTAAAATAATTAAGAAATGGACAGAGAAGAATTTTTGTTCCTTGATTTATCACTGTAATTTTCTTCATTGAATGCTTAGTTCAGCCAAAACTTGTGCCAAAGTTCTGATAGTCCCATGACAGACTCTAGGCACCTGTTAGATAAATGTTCAGTTACTCACATCTTATCAAGCAGAAGACGGGGCCACTGGCTCAGTTCCTCTCTGGCTAATCATTTTCATACTCATGTTCTTTAAATCAGGGGTCTCCAACCTCTGGGATAATAATGCCTGATGATCTGAAGTGGAGCTGATGTAACAAAAATAAAAATAAAGCCCACAATAAATTTAATGTACTTGAATCATCCCCAAACCATCACCCTTCCTGTCTGTGAAAAAATTCTTTCATGAAACAGATCCCTGGTGCCAAAAAGCTTGGGGATCACTGCTTTAGATAATTTTGCTTACACTTGAAGAAGTTCATTGCAGGGTTGGGATGGGAGACAATTTTTAGATATAATAGTAAAACTGTCTGCACATTCCTAAACAGAGTTATTGACCATGAGGTTAATGCATGTAGATTCTTGGATGGCCGATGTTAATCTGTACTTGGATTTGAATGTCTCTTTATATATATCTTTGTTGGGGTTAAAGATTGTGTTTAAATGTAATTGTCAATGCTGAAGATGCTCCTTATTGTATTCTTATAGATAAATGGGTATAATCACACTTAAAATGTTCAATAAGTTGTAAATGGGGGTAAATACTTTCTCAAGCACATTAAATGGTGCATTTATAAAAATCTAACCCATGTTGAAAGATATTTCTCAATAGAAACAGGTACATAAAAATAATTTCTCAATAAGTCTATTGCTTTTAGTGTGTGGATTAGAGAGCTAACTAATAGATCTAACTTCTAGATTAAAGGCTTATATAACTTAATATTACTAAAAACTGATAATCTTAAATGTGTGTTTCTGTGTGTGTATTGGTGGACTCAACTTTAGAAAAAATAAGCATTATAGTAGGTTTACTTTTATACTACTTTTTATGATTACGTTTATTTTGAATATTTGCAACATTTAACGATCATTTATCTGCTATTAGTATAGCAGATAACCATTTTCAACTATTTGAGGATTCCTTATGAATTTTTTATAATGTTTTAATAGGTTTATAAACTATTACAGACCAGTCCTTTGGAGAATGAGATTGCTTATTGTTTTTTATGTGTATGACACACACAAAAAGATAATGAGCAACTTTCCACAGTCAAATAGCTAGATTTTTAAAAAGCGTTAAGTAGTTATGGTTATGTGAACAGTGTAAAATGCCATGTAAGCAACATTATAACAGTGAAACATTTTTTAAAAAAATCTTTATTTTCCTGAAAATTTGTCTCTTCAACAAAATCTACCTATTTTAATTTTTTTCCTAAACTTTTTCTAGTCCTTATCTATATACTTACAACATTTTAATTATATAGCATGCATTTGTAAGGTATATGTATATGCTATAGTATATATATTTAAAGTATATACTTTATATATTATTTATATACTGTATAAAATTAGTATATTTTATTTATATACTATTAAAATATACATAAATATTATTAAATATATATAAAGTATATACATAAAGTATACTTAAATGTATAGTATATACATTTAAAGTATTCATATTATTATTTACACCATTGGCATTGTGTTTCAGCTTTGGTTTTTATGAAGTGCCTTAGTCTATGCTTATTAGAGATCTACATTTGTAAACATGGAAAGTAAATATAGGCCTTAGGGTACTAAAAATTGAAAAGTATTAAAATCAAATATTTCTTTTTTGTTACACACATTTTCTGGTCATGAGGATGAAATATATTAATAACATGATAATTTATTATGGATAATTTATTATTGGACATTAATGACATGTCCAAAAAAAGTTGGACAACAGCAATTATTGTAATTTCTGTTACTAGTTTCTAATAGTCAGTCAGTCATGTCTGACTCTTTGCCACCCAATGGACTGCAGCACGCCAGGCTTCCCTGTCCATCACCAACTCCTGGAGCTTGCTCAAACTCATGTCCATCAAGTCACTGATGCCATCCAACCATCTCATCCTCTGTCGTCCCCTTCTCCTCCTGACTTCAGTATTTCCCAGCATCAGAGTCTTTTCCAATGAGTCAACTCTTTGCATGAGGTGGTCAAAGTACTGGAGTTTCAGCTTTAGCATCAGTCCTTCCAAAGAACACCCAGGACTGATCCCTTTAGGATGGACTGGTTGGATCTCCTTGCAGTCTAAGGGACTCTCAAGAGTCTTCTCCAACACCACGATTCAAAAGCATCAATTCTTTGGCGCTCAGCTTTCTTTATGGTCCAACTCCCACATCCATACATGACTACTGGAAAACTTGAATCTAACTTGATCATGAAATTATATCAATACTATCTTTGTTCAGGCTGCTCTGGTGAGCACTGAAGGATTCATCATGTCAGTCATTGACTTTCCATTCTATAGGGAAGCAAACAAAGGAGAGAGTACTCAACAGAGATGGGCTCCGGTTCTGACTTTATTTATACATAAAGCCCCAACAAGCAATTAGTAGCTTTTCATCTCTACTAACTTTTTTTCGATTGCAGTAAGTGTTGTACCAAATATTTTCATCTATGTTTTCTTTCCTAAATGCTCCTAACAATCTTATGAAATAGATCCCGTTTTGCGGATAAAGAAACTAAGATTCCAGTGCTTGAGAAACTTGCTCAAAGTCATCTCTCTACAGAGCAGTGCCATCGAGCCTTGTGTTAAGCCAGGCAGTATGACTCCATAGCAAGTACATGTAACTGCTAAAATGCATTTCACCTAAGAGTGAAAAGTTGAAGGAACTCAACTGTTGAAAAAGACCACATTGCTGTCATTCTCTAAGGATTTCATTGTTAACATCAAGATCATTAGTCTGGTGAGACATTCTTTTTTTTTTTTTTCTTCAGTTTTTTTTTTTTTTCTTTATTTTCTACTATTAATTTAAAAAGAAAATCCATCCTGAACCCTCCTCCCTCCTCCCTCCCCATACCATCCCTCTGGGTCGTCCCAGTGCACTAGCCCCAAGCATCCAGCATCGTGCATTGAACCTGGACTGGCATCTCGTTTCATACATGACATTTCACATGTTTCAATGCCATTCTCCCAAATCTTCCCACCCTCTCCCTCTCCCACAGAGTCCATAAGCCTGTTCTATACATCAGTGTCTCTTTTGCTGTCTCGTATACAGGGTTATCGCTACCATCTTTCTAAATTCCATATA
>NW_011494894.1:3286630-3287789 GCF_000754665.1 Bison bison bison
TTTATTGATTTGATTTTTCTCCCTTTGTTTCTTGATGAGTCTGGCTAATGGTTTATCAATTTTATTTATCCTTTCAAAGAACCAGCTTTTGGCTTTGTTGATTTTTGCTATGGTCTCTTTTGTTTCTTTTGCATTTATTTCTGCTCTAATTTTTAAGATTTCTTTCCTTCTACTAACCCTGGGGTTCTTCATTTCTTCCTTTTCTAGTTGCTTTAGGTGTAGAGTTAGGTTATTTATTTGACTTTTTTCTTGTTTCTTGAGGTGTGCCTGTATTGCTATGAACTTTCCCCTTAGGACTGCTTTTACTGTGTCCCACAGGTTTTGGGTTGTTGTGTTTTCATTTTCATTCGTTTCTATGCAAATTTTGATTTCTTTTTTGATTTCTTCTGTGATTTGTTGGTTATTCAACAGGGTGTTGTTCATCCTCCATATGTTGGAATTTTTAATAGTTTTTCTCCTGTAATTGAGATCTAATCTTACTGCGTTGTGGTCAGAAAAGATGCTTGGAATGATTTCTATTTTTTTGAATTTACCAAGGCTAGCTTTATGGCCCAGGATGTGATCTATCCTGGAGAAGGTTCCATGTGCACTTGAGAAAAAGGTGAAATTCATTGTTTTGGGATGAAATGTCCTATAGATATCAATTAGGTCTAACTGGTCTATTGTATCGTTTAAAGTTTGTGTTTCCTTGTTAATTTTCTGTTTAGTTGATCTATCCATAGGTGTGAGTGGGGTATTAAAGTCTCCCACTATTATTGTGTTATTGTTAATTTCTCCTTTGATACTTGTTAGCATTTGTCTTACATACTGCGGTGCTCCCATGTTGGGTGCATATATATTTATAATTGTTATATCTTCTTCTTGGATTGATCCTTTGATCATTATGTAGTGACCTTCTTTGTCTCTTTTCACAGCCTTTGTTTTAAAGTCTATTTTATCTGATATGAGTATTGCTACTCCTGCTTTCTTTTGGTCCCTATTTGCATGGAAAATCTTTTTCCAGCCCTTCACTTTCAGTCTGTATGTGTCCCCTGTTTTGAGGTGGGTCTCCTGTAGACAACATATGTAGGGGTCTTGTTTTTGTATCCATTCAGCCAGTCTTTGTCTTTTGGTTGGGGCATTCAACCCATTTACGTTTAAGGTAATTACTGATAAGTAT
>NW_011494894.1:3289964-3308532 GCF_000754665.1 Bison bison bison
ATTGTTTATTTATTTTTTCTTCCTGTTATGTTGCCCTCTGTGCTTCCAAAGCTCGGCACAGATTCGGCAATGAGAAGGTTTCCTGGTGTTTGGAAACTTCTCTCTTTTTAAGACTCCCTTCCCGGGACGGAACTCCGTCCCTCCCTCTTTTGTCTCTTTTTTTGTCTTTTGTATTTTTTCCTACCTCCTTTCGAAGAGTTGGATTGCTTTTCTGGGTGCCTGATGTCCTCTGCCGGCATTCAGAAGTTGTTTTGTGGAATTTACTCGACGTTTAAATGCTCTTTTAATGAATTTGTGGGGGAGAAAGTGTTCTCCCTGTCCTACTCCTCCGCCATCTTGGTGAGACATTCTTGAGCTTGTCTTGGAGGTGACTCATTTATCTTATTATGGATTTTATATATAATATACTGTGGTACCATGTTGTATATCGGATCATCACATGGTCTTTCAGTATCTGCTCAAGAGATTGAGCCCTTCTTTCCTGGGAGGGGCCTGGATTTACTTTGGGAAAAATAGATCCAAATATGTTTCACTTTTCTCTATGTAGATGATCTGAACACTTATGAGATGGAAGAGAAGGTGGTGCAGATGCTACCCTCTTCTTGTTACTGCCTGGCCACTATCACTGCATACTTATCCTTTGCTACAAATGTGGAGCTGACTCAGTGTAGAGGAGCTCCCAGAGCCTAGGTTATATCCCTGTCTAGTCCCAGGAGTCTGGAGTGGACAGACATGGAGACTATTCCTCCCGGAGAGAGTTGATAACAGTCAAATCTTTATAAGCAGCTACCCTACAGTCTAGAGCCATTTAAGCCAAGATTTTCAGCTCAGTCTATCCTGGAGTTAGTGAGAAAGAAAGCAACAGTTTGTTTCTAACCACTGAGTGCTGGAGTATGATAATAACTGTTCCAGTGGACAGGCATATTACAAAACAGTTTGTTCACTATGGACAAAGTTCTCTTAAGAACTAAGGACTAGAATTGGCAAGGTGTATTATGATTGCCTGGGCAAATTATGCTTCATATTTTATCTATATTGTGTTCTTCTTAAAGATATTTTTCTGGTCAGTTCATCTTTTGTGGCTTAAACTCAGGTGCCATCCAGTTCTTTTAGGCTGTTGAATCCTCTGGAGACAACAAAATCAACTGGAAAAGCTATCAAAGTTATGAGTCAGTTTTCTTCCTCAAAGTGGAAATCTTTCAAGAATTAACTAGGGAAAACATGTTCAAGATGTGTTCACTAGATAGATATGGAATAAATTTAACTAGAAATAAGAATACAACTTTCTTTAAAATATCTTCATGATATTCTGCACTTATGTGTAGTTAATTTCACTTAGATTAATCACTCTGCTTGGTTCTGTTTACATAATATAAAAATGTGTCTAAAGTATCATAATAATTATTCCAGAACCATCTGCTCCTTTGTGTCTCCAGAAGCAGAGAATGGCATGCTTTAGCATTTTAAGTTATACAATTTCTAACAAATGAGAAAATTTTAGAACAAAGATAGATTTTTATGGTTCATATAACACTATACATAATTAGGCAACATACTTTTCAGTGACTTCTCAAGAATGTGAAAACTCTGGGTAAGAGAAAAATCAGATAAGAAATTAACCTCTTATGGAGAGATTTCATTAGGAAACAATCTAAGAATCTAGTATATGATTCATTAAAGACTTAGTCAATATTTTCAGTGAATTGTCAATGTGATTTACTACCTAGAAAGAACATGACTCTACACTATGTGATGGAATTAAGAGCCAGTAAAATTTAAGACTGTAAGAAATACTATACTTGTTATACATTGCTTGTCATTTTAGATTAATGACTGAAACATCAGCAGAACATGGGGATGTCCAATATTATATAAAGAGCTCACATTAGAAGCTGATAGCGTGGTATGTGTTTCACAGTAGTCTTGCATTGACTTGTCAATAATGTCTTCTTTAGTGTTGCTTATGACTGGTAGCAGGAATGTTTAAAACCATATGGAAGTAAGAAAATATGTTCTTTCACTAGAGCCTTCAACTTTACCTGGTTCTTGAGCTGGATAGGGTGAGCAGGAAGCAAGCAAATAGGCAAGTAAGTTGTTTTCCTTGCTAGGTATACTGATGGAAACAAGGACTTTCTGTCTCTAGCATCATTGTCATTGAGTCACCCATGTTTTATTATTTGGAAAGATGTGTGTAATAGTTATGTCTGTATGGATTCAATACAGGTATGTTCACTATCAACATTTAATTTCTCTCTCTATTCCTTCTAATGAAAGTCTAAACCTTTGGCTTAGCTACAGGAAGCTTTCTTTGCATTTAAGCAATTAAACATTTTCCTTTTCCCTCCATGTCCATTTCTTAAAACAAAAATAAATAGATTTTTATTTATTGGGAATAAATAAATAAGTGGGAAAAATACATTATATTGGAAAATGGGAAAAATACATTATATTGGAAACTATGGGATGGGTTTTAGTTTCAAATATCTTCCTAGGTAGCCAATAAATATGGACAAGTTATGGGAAAATTGCTTAACCACTCTTGGTCTGGGTTTTCTTGTTTGTTGGATTGAGGAGATTAGATCAGGTAAGTTCTAAGACTTGTATCATTGCTGTGTTTTTATGACTCTAAGCATTTTATTGAGTTAGTCCTCTTATATACACTTATGGATAAGTCTATATAAGTACACATCTCCATTCTCCCCTCATTTTGTCTCTGTCTCTTTTTTGAAACATTTCTCTTTTTTCTTCAGTGACACCACACTCTGCTGGTATTCCTCTTAACTCTCTAACTGCTCCTTCTCAGTCTTTTTGCTGAGAACTTTTTTCCTCATTAAATATTTCTATTGCCTTTTCCTGAGCCCTCTTCTATTTTGCATACTTTCTCCCTCTATTATCTTACTGACACTCATACCTCTAAATGTTATCTATATCTTGCTGATTTTCATATCCATATATTTAGCCTTGATTTTTCCTTTGAGCTTTTGGCTTATAGTGTTTTAAACTGACTGCTTGATCTCATTTAACCCATTTGAAGGGTTAAAAGAAGCTCTAATTCTAACACATCTTATCCTAAACTCTTGATTTCTCTACTCTCGCCATTGTCAGTCCTATTTTGTTGTTTTGTTTGTGTGTTAGTTGCTCAGTCATGTCCGACTCTTTGCAGTCCCATGGACTGCAGTCCATCAGATTCCTCTGTCTATGGAATTCTCCAGGCAGTAATACTGGGGAGGGTTGCCATTCCCTTCTCCAGGGAATCTTTCTGACCCAGGGATCGAACCCGAGTCTCCCTCATTGCAGGCAGATTCTTTACCATCTGAGTCACAAATCCTATTAGTAAATAGCAAGCCCACCTGTCTTCTGATTGTTCAAGCCAGAAATCTTTGACCCATTCTTGATTTCTTCTCTTCTTTCAGAATCCAGCTGTCAGCATATCCTGGTAATTTTTTCTCTGAGATTTATAATGACCCTATTTCCTTCTCCTCATCACTACTCCACCATCTTGGTCAAGAAAATCACTCTTTATCATCTGGACCTTTACAGAACGAGGTCCAGACCCTCACTTCCACTCCTGTCCTCTACAACTCTTTTTCCAAATAGCAGCTGGAATAATCTTCTTACTATGTAAATCAGATTATGTAAGACATCACACCAAAGATTGTCCCTTACTGGAAAATCAAAGCATTCTACCATGGCCTTTTAAGACCCAGACTTTGACCCCCTCTACAGCTTCATCTTGGGCTTTCCGGTGATTCAGACAGTAAAGAATCCACCTGCAATGTGGGAACCTGGGTTCGATCTCTGGGTTGGAAAGATCCCCTGGAGGAGGGCATGGGAACCCTCCAGTATTCTTCCATGGAGAAGTCCAAGGACTGAAGAGCCTGGCATGCTATATGGGGACACAAAGAGTCGGCCATGACTGAGTGACTAAGCACATCACACACAGCTTTGTCTTGTGGCCCTTCCCCCTGCACTCACGGTTCCACCAGCCTTTTAGTTTTGTGAAAAAACAAAGTTTTTCCTGCCTCAAAACCTTTGCATCTTTAATTCCTTCTGCCTCTAAGACTGACTCCTTCTCATCCTTCCCATCACACTTTATCACCTCTTTAAGAGGCTTTCCTGTGCAATAAGACAAACATCCTATCTAATATAGTTCCATTCCTCATTAGCCCTTATTCCTTACTAGCAGCATTCATACCTTTTATATTGTACTCATTACAGCAACTATTATTTTTTGTAGATCGTCTTCTTGAGGTGGACACTGTTAGATGCCTTCCTAATATCTCTTCTTGCTTTTTTCTTATTAAGAAGCCCTTGGTATTCTTCAGAGTGTCATTGTGCCCAGATAAATACAAATGCTTCACTAAGTTTTCTTGCCACTAGTGTGGCAGTGTGATACAGGTCTAGTCAAATAAGCTGATGCTTTCCTGGGAAGCTTAGAAACTCAATCCCATGTGTAATGCATTCTTGATCGTTACATTTTCCTCTTGGATACAACTGAACAAGAACAGCAGCCATGTCCATTCTGCAGTCCCTGCGTGTTCCTTAAATGCCTGATACACAGTAAGCTCTCAGTTAATGTTCGTTAATTTAAGACTAGAATTTGAAGCACAAAAACAACCGCTACAAAAAAAAGCCAAAGCAGACCTTGGGGAAGAATATTTTCAGCATACGTCAGAAATACTGTTTATACATTTAAAATATGAAGATTTGTATAAAGGAATAGGAAGAAATATTAATAATATCAAAGTAATACAGACTAAAACAATAAATTGGCATATTTTAATCAAATATTTGAAACAATCCATTGCTGTTGAATGCAAAGTGAGACTGATATTTTTAATTGATTTTGTTTGTATTATAAACAGGCTCAACTCTTTTGGAAAGATTTTTAGTACAGTTCATTTCAGTACAGTTGCTCAGTCATGTCCAACTCTTTGTGACCCCATGGACTGCAGCACGCTGGGCTTCCCTGTCCACCATCAATTCCTGGAGCCTATTCAAACTCATGTCCATTGCGTCAGTGATGCCATCCAACCACCTCATTCTCTGTTGTCCCCTTCTCCTCCTGCCTTCAATCTTTCCCAGCATCAGGTTCTTTTCTAATGAGTCAGTTCTATACATCAGGTGGCCAAATTGTTGGAGTTTCAGCTTCAGCATCAGTCCTTCCAATGAATATTCAGGACTGATCTCCTTTAGAATGGACTGGTTTGATCTCCTTGCAGCCCAAGGGACTCTCAAGAGTCTTTTCCAATACCACAGTTCAAAAGCATCAACTCTTCAGCACTCAGCTTTCTTTATGATCCATACATGACTACTGGAAAAACCATAGCTTTGACTAGATGGACCTTTGTCAGCAAAGTACTGTCTCTGCTTTTTAATATGATGTAATAGGTTGGTGATGGAGAAGACTCTTGAGATTCCCTTGGACTGCAAGGAGATCCAACCAGTCCATTCTGAAGGAGATCAGCCCTGGGATTTCTTTGGAAGGAATGATGCTAAAGCTGAAACTCCAGTACTTTGGCCACCTCATGCAAAGAGTTGGCTCATTGGAAAAGACTCTGATGCTGGGAGGGATTGGGGGCAGGAGGAGAAGGGGACAACAGAGGATGAGATGGCTGGATGGCATCACTGACCTGATGGACGTGAATCTGAGTGAACTCCAGAAGTTGGTGATGGACAGGGAGGCCTGGAGTGCTGTGATTCATGGGGTTGCAAAGAGTCGAACACGACTGAGCGACTGAACTGAACTGAATAGGTTGGTCATAGCTTTTCTTCCAAGGAGCAAGTGTCTTTTAATTTCATGGCTGTAATCACCATCTGCACTGATTTTGGAGCCCCCCAATAGAAAATCAGCCGCTGTTTCCATTGTTTCTCCATCTATTTGCCATGAAGTGATGGCACTGGGTGCCATAATCTTAGTTTTCTGAATGTTGAGTTTTAAGCCAACTTTTTCACTCTCCTCTTTCATTTTCATCAAGAGGCTCTTTAGTTCTTCACTTTCTGCCATAAGGGTGGTGTTATCTGCAAATCTGAGGTTATTGATACTTTTCCAGGCAATCTTGATTCCAGCTTGTGCTTCATCCAGCCTGGTATTTCACATGATGTACTCTACAAATAAGTTAAATAAGCGGGGTAACAGTATACAGCCTTGACATACTCCGTTCCTTATTTGGAACCAGTCTGTTGTTCCATGTCTAATTCTAACTGTTGCTTCTTGACTTACATACAGATTTCTTTGGGGGCAGGTCAGGTGGTCTGGCATTCCCATCTCTTGAAGAGTTTTCCACAGTTTGTTGTGATCCACACAGTCAAAGGCTTTGGCATAGTCAGTAAAGCAGAAGTACGTTTTTCTGGAATTCTCTTGTTTTTTCTATGATCCAACAGATGTTGGGAACTTGGTCTCTGGTTCCTCTGCATTTTCTAAATCCAGCTTGAACATCTGGAAGTTCATGGTTCATGTACTGTTGAAGCCTCGCTTGGAGAATTTTGAACATTACTTTGCTAGCATTGAGATGAGTGCAATTGTGCGGTAGTTTGAGCATTCTTTGGCATTGCCTTTCTTTGGGATTGGAATGAAAACTGACCTTTTCCAGTCCTGTGGCCACTGCTGAGTTTTCCAAATTTGCTGGCATATTGAGTGCAGCACTTTAACAGCATAATCTTATTGGATTTGAAATAGCTCAGCTGGAATCCCATCACTTCCTCTAGCTTTGTTCATAGTGATGCTTCCTAAGGCTAGCTTGACCTCACATTCCAGGATGTCTGGCTCTAGGTCAGTGATCACACCATCATGATTATCTGGGTGATGATCTTTATTGTATAGTTCTGTGTATTCTTGCCACCTCTTCTTAATATCTTCTGCTTCTGTTATGTCCATACCAGTTCTGTCCTTTATTGTGCCCATCTTTGCATGAAATGTTCCCTTGGTATCTCTAATTTTCTTGAAGAGATCTCTAGTCTTTCCCATTCTATTGTTTTCCTGTATTTCTCTGCACTGATCTCTGAGGAAGTCTTCCTTATCTCTCCTTGCTATTCTTTGGGACTCTGCATTCAAATGGGTATATCTTTCTTTTTCCCCTTGCCTTTAGCCTCTCTTCTTTTCTCAGCTGTTTGTAAGGCCTCCTCAGACAACCATTTTGCCTTTCTGCATTTCTTTTTCTTGGAGATGGTCTTGATCACTGCCTCCTATACTATGTCACAAACCTCTGTCCATTATTCTTCAGGCACTCTGTCTGTCAGATCTAATCCCTTGACTCTGTTTTTCACTTCCACTGTATAATCAGAAGGGATTTGATTTAGATCATACCTGAATGGTCTTGTTATTTTCCATACTTACTTCAATTTAGGTCTGAACTTGACAATAAGGAGTTCATGATCTGAGCCACAGTCAGCTCCCAGTCTTGCTTTTGCTGACTGTGTTGAGCTTCTCCAGCTTTGACTTCAAAGAATATAATCGGTCTGATCTCAGTATTGACCATCTGATGATGTCTATGTGTAGAGTCTTCTCTTGTGTTGTTGGAAGAGGGTGTTTGCTATGACCAGTGCATTCTCTTGGCAAAACTCTGCTCACCTTTGCCCTGCTTCATTTTGTATTCCAAGGCCAAATTTGCCTGTTACTCCAGGTGTCTTTGACTTCCTACTTTTGCATTCTAGTCCCCTATAATGAAAAGGACATCTTTTTTGGGTGTTAGTTCCAGAAGGTCCTGTAGGTCTTTCTAGAACTGTTCAACTTCAGCTTCTTCAGCATTACTGGTTAGGGCATAGACTTGCATTACTATGATAATCAATGGTTTGCCTTGGAATTGAACAGAGATCATTCTGTCTTTTTTGAGATTGCACCCAAGTACTGCATTTCAGACTCTTTTGTTGACTATGAGGGCTGCTCCATTTCTACTAAGGGATTCTTGCCCACAGTAGTAGATAAAATGGTCATATGAGTTAGTGTTTTTAGTGTTTCACATCAAAAACTGTAAAAGTGACGTCCTTTGATTCAGTAGTTTGTATTTTTTCCCCCCAAGAAGGAAATTTTGATAAAGGACATTATTCTTCACAGGAAAAGTAATTGAAATGTCCAACTGTATAGGAATATGTGTTCCCCACCTTCTAATAGAGTATTATGTGACCATTACAGATAATTATTAAGCCTTTGTAGAAATATAAAAATGATTAAATCAGGTGCTAGCACAGTTGAAATAAAAGGTAGGAATCAGTGATCTCTGTGGTGAGTCATGGATGACTGTGATGAGGCCTTATTTATGGCTACCATAGCTGTAAGCAATCAAAGGTTTTCAGAATCGTCCAGGTTTAATAAGCCACAAAAGACGGGAAACTTGCTGTCTGTTAAAACTAGAGCACAACGGTGGGTGGTGCTTTGCAGTCTGAGGAGGTCTATTTTCCATCTTTGGTTGCAGTGTGCTCAGTAACCTCCCAGTAGCCTTATTGGCAGCAAAGTCACGCAGCTGGTCATGGTTGGATCAGCAGTGGTGAATGACACTCTATTTAATAGAACGAGCTGGAATCATGTTGGTGATACAGGCCCTTGCCCAGTATTCCACTGGTGCTCAGCTGGCTGGAGATCTTTCTCCATTGACTCCAGCCCAGTTATGCCCTCACTATGCACAGACTCCAGGCAAACCTCCACAAACCAGGGTTGACAATGTATAATTTTAATATAATATATCTTCTAAATAAGCACAGGTAGACTTCATATAACCTCTTATCTCTATCATAAGAGTTTTGGGATCAATTACAAAGTGTTATGTGTTAGTCACTCAGACTCTTCGCGACCCTATGGACTACAGCTCGTGAGGCTCCTCTGTCCGTGAATTCTCTAGACAAGAATATTGAAGTGGATTTCCATGCCCTTCTCCAGGGGATCTTTCCGACCCAGGGATTGAACCCTGGTCTCCTGCATTGCAGGCGTGTTCTTTACCATTTGAGCCATCAGGCTAGCCCTGATTAGGAAAAGCAATTTCCTAATAAAGTATTTGAGCAAGTATTTTGGCTTTGGTGTACATGGGCACTGTAAGCAGGCAGTCTGGCTAATTCAGAATTCAGTCCTGATTTCAAACCACCCTAACTCAAAATCACATATACTTACCTTATTGTTTCCTACAATGTTGATTGACTTTCATGTAAACATACCTATGAAGTTGGAAAATATAAGAAAGGATGAAAGAAAAGAAAGTGGCTGAGTGGAAGGGCTGAATTGCTGATTCTGTGATGTATGAATGAAACAAATAATTATCCAGATGACTCTCTGTAGGATTCAGTTCAGAGAGTAATCAGCTCAGCTCTATTTCCTTCCTCTGAACAGTCCTTTCCTGTTCTGTGTGAAATCTGATTCAGCTGAGACTGACATTATTTTCTTTTATTTTGTCACTTGAACTCCTGGTTTCGCTTACATTAGTCAAATTAAATGGCCTTGGTGGAACTGATGAGTTTTGTCCAGGAAAAAATTTAATAAAAATAGCTGCCATTTATTGAAAGGTCTATTAGGTGCCCATCTTCTATGGTGGATTATCTCAACCAGTGGCTCAGTGGTAAAAGCATCTGCCTGCAATGCAGGAGTTGCAGGTTCGATCCCTGCATTGGGAAGATCCCCTGGAGGAAGAAATAGCAACCCACTGCAGTATTCTTGCCTGGAAAATCCCATGGACAGAGGAACCTGACAGGCTTTAAGTCCATAGGGTTGCAAAGAGGCGGACACAACTGAGTGACTGAACATACAGCACAGCACAAGTCTAAAAATAGTTCTGGAAGCTGGATATTATTATTTCATAGTTATTTTGCATATCATGGATAAAGAGTCAGAGGCTTAAACAGTTAAGCTTTAACTTATGACAAGGTACGCTCATCTCTGCTTCCGAAGATCATGCTATTTGCCTCATATATGAAACTTAACATTTTTTTTTTCTCCTTTTGAGAGTTAACTTTGCCTGTGCAGATGTGATTTTAGCTTTTTATTAAGGACAAGGGTGAAGAAGAGTTATTACACATGTATGGCATTTGCAGATCTTAGTATCTCCGATTTAGGAAAGAATTGTAATAATGCCACTCAGTATTCCACCTACCTCTGGTAAAAGGAAGATTAGAAGATTGGAAAATTTGACATGACTTTGATGTGTTAAATGCTAAATAGTGCTGCACAGGATAAAAATTCTTTGGAAGAAGACCATAACTATTTTTGCAGGTGTTTTAAGAGCAAAAATCTGTTCACTCAGTGATTCCACATTTTTGGGAAGAAGGTAACTAGGAAAAATTTTAGTTTTTTTTTTCTCAAGGAAGGAACATGAAAATGCCAGAAATATAGAGGTAATTATTTTGATCAAGCACTTATGTTACTCATTATGATGGCAAAATCAATTTGTCCTTTATAGAATCATTTGTCAAAAAGCTTGGAAGTATAGCACATTGATAATTGCGGCAAAAGCAATTATATTTGGTTTCTTGATTAAGAAGAAAAAAACAAGTATAACCCATTAATTAACAAATTTACGAAGACTCTCAAGTCAAATATACACTTATTTTTCTTGATGACTACGAGGTGATTTGACATTCATAAAATCCCATAGCAGTTTCAGCAGTCCAGACTTTCTAAATGTCAAGAGAAGATAAATTGAAGCTTCACTGGTAACTCGTTCAATAAAATATGTAAGAAAAAAATTAGGGTTTGTGAAAAGGAAAATATTGATCTATCAGGACACTTGAAACTGCTAGAGAGATGGGATCCACATAGAAATATTTGACATAGTCTTGGAATATAGCTTTGTATTAGGCTGTAATCCAAATTACAAATCTGTATTTAACCAGATGACAATTAAGGTCAAGATCTGAATCATCCAACAGCTTGATCCGGACCTTTTGTGAGGCCCCGCTAGCCTTTGAGACTTCCCTTGGCATCTGGGTTGACACAAAGAAGCATTAAATATACTGCAACAAGATCGGGAAACTGGCTCCTGAATAAGGCTCATTTCTTTTAAAACCATGGATTTAATATCCATTAAGCTTGTGAAAGTTCTTTCAGAAACTTCTTTGTGTGGGCTGTAGCTCATTTTCATACTTTATTTCTTTCACCCCATCACTTAGGACAATTAAAAATCCACCAAATTTATTTGAAGTACCCAATTAATATTTTGAGAAGCAACAATTAATATGTAAATTATACCACATTTAGAGTCTCAGGAGGAATGAATTAAATTGAATATATACAACCCTTTAGAAGTTAAAAAAGATATTGTTTTACCATCACAGATTTTCTAAATCCATGTGATTTTTCTTCTGTGGTTCATTTTATTATCTCCTTGCCTACAAGTACCAAAACAAATGACCGTGCCTGTCTTAAATGCATTACATCAGGAGACTAATAGGAGGATATTAAACATGATAGTCACATTTGACAGAAGACCTGATGAGGCAAATAACAATGCACATAAATAAATGTGAATTCAAAACAGAATAATTACATCAAAAAGTAAATAATTATCATTGCCATTTCCTTCTCTGAAATGCTCACAGGGAAATGAAGGACCAAGAGGTCATTTGGAAAACATTATCAAACAGGCAAAGTCTTTACTCATGCATGCAAATTCCGTGGTACAATTAGATTTTGAATGGTTTTTCCTGGTGACTGGATAATGTTAGGGAAATATGAATGTTATCGATAGAACACTTTTGAAATAGTAGCCGAGTCTCCCTGGGTGCTTTTCATACACAGTCTGCTCTGCTCAGGGCTTGGCCTGTCGTCTAAACCCCACAACAGCTCTATGAAAGAGGTATTGTGGTTACTGTCTTACAGGAGAGGAACTCCAGGGCAACGTGATTGACTGAGGCTGCCCAGAGAACAGGGCCAGGGTCTGAGCCCAAAGATCTAACTCAGGAGCCCACCTTTTCTACCATGATGTCATCTCTGAGAAAGGGGCCAGAAAATATCATTGGTATTTTATTGAGCTTAATTATTAAACTGTTAGAAAATTAGACAAATGAATATTGCTATTTAGATAATTGTCATCATGTTTACTTCTTGCTATTATTACTACAATCTAATTATTATTATTCTAAATACATGATAAAAATATGTTGTAAGAATTAATGCACAGGTATATTGTTTTCCCACTGATCTCAGGAAGGTTTAAATGTATCATCTCATTATTTTACCTTCAGTTCAGTTCAGTCGTTCAGTTGTGTCTGACTCCTTGCAACCCCATGAACTGCAGCACACCAGGCCTCCCTGTCCATCACCAACTCCCAGAGTTTACTCAAACTCATGTCCATTGAGTCGGTGATACCATCCAGCCATCTCGTCCTCTGCAGTCCCCTTCTCCTCCCATCTTCAGTCTTTCCCAGCATCAGGGTCTTTTCCAATGAGTTAGTTCTTCCCATCAGGTGGCCAAAGTATTGGAGTTTCAGCTTTAGCATCAGTTCTTCCAATGAATATTCAGGACTGATTTCCTTTAGGATGGACTGATTGGATCTCCTTGCAGTCTAAGGTACTCTCAAGAGTCTTCTCCAACACCACAGTTCAAAAGCATCAGTTCTTCGGCACTTAGCTTTCTTTATAGTCCAACTCTCACATCCATACACGACTACTGAAAAAACCATAGCTTTGACTAGATGGACCTTTGTTGACAAAGTAATGTCTCTGCTTTCTATTATGCTGTTTAGGTTAAATTTTCCTTAATTAGAGATTGGAAGAAGCTACATTTATTCTCCTAGTGTAAATGACAAATATGGAGGTGGTTACTTAGTTATTGGTAGTGGATATTTGCAAGAGAGTTGAGCTAATTATTAAAATTATTGTGGAAAACAGGTATTTTGCAAAGAACTACCCAGTACTAGATTCTCTTTTTTCTTATATATTGAGTTGGACAAAAGTTTGTTTGGGTTTTTCCATAACATATTATCATTATCATCACCACCATCATCACCATCATTCCTGTCTTTTTTCCCAAAGATATGAGACGATTGCTTGAACTATATGCTTCAGGCAGAAGTCATTTTTGGCCTAAAGGATAAATTAAGTCCATTAATGAGTGATTATTAAGCGTGTATTCCACACAAAACACTGCATTAGCTGCTGTGTGATAATATTTTTGAAATGCTCTAACTTTTGAGAGCCTGCAGTTTCACTGGGTCAATAAATCACACACACAATTAAAATCAAGGATGTCTGAGGAAAATACTTTTACAAGTAGAAAATCACATAAGAGTGTGTAGATTATTTCCAAGTGGGAATTAAGGATAAGTGGGAGAAAAATCTGAAAATGGTCATTGAGAAGGAGGTTTTTAAATTGAGTTTTATGAGCATAGTAAGTTGTGTACACTCATCTAAATCTATTTATTTTGTGACAGTTTACCAAATTTTCTCTTAAAGATGGAACTTTTTTATTTCCTGTGAAAAATACTGTGCTAGACAGTCAGTATAGCAGAACTTGAACCACAGCTCTGCTGCTTGGTCACTGTGTGATCTTGGGCAAATTACTGTGCCTCTGTTTTCTTACCTGTGAAGTGGAGATGATGGTAATATCTGCCTCACAGGGTTCTTCTGATGATAAGTGAATTAATATGAGTAAAGCAGTACAGTGCTTGGCACTATATAAGATGTAACTACTTGGATTATTATTTCAGTGGGGATAGCAAGTTCTAATCATGTACATTTAAGATGTATAGGTATTAAGGCAAGAGTCATTTTGTATGTTTCAGAAATAAGAGGAAGGAAGGGCAAAAGACATGCCCTGAGCTAAAAACATGGCAAAAGCACAGATATGGAGAAACATAGGGCTTGTATAATGTCATTTTGTTTTGTTTGGAGGAAACAAATAAGTGTTATGTCTTATTTATCATAAGGCATATTTACAGATCAGATAAAGAAAGATGAAGTTTTTGAGGACTCATGAACATTAAATGTTGAATTCCCATTTTGCCTCAGAAGTCTTAGGTTTTTTAATAAGAGCAAATACATCATTCCCAAGACTGCCTACATGAAGTGGATAAAATACTAGGAGACAAAACAGGATAGAACCCACTGAAAATTTGAAAGTGAACTGGTCTTTCAAGAGGATTAAAAGCAATCATTTCCTTTTGCCCCACGTATTCATGTAGTAAGGAGGCATTTTATTCTTGGTTTTTCCTGAGAATAAAAACTGTTCTCAATACTATAAGACGATGTAACTGATTTCTATAGGAAAATTCTCACTTAAGCAGTTATTCACCTCTCTGATCACTTAGCTCATTTGTTATTGTTAACACAGGTGAAAGTGAAAGTCCTTCACCTCCAATATGTATTCCCAAAGCTTATTGACTTATTTTTATAGGGGTGCTCAGGTTTTTATAGTAAAAAGCCACTTGAAAATCTTGTCTAAATGTATTCAGGTGCATGCTAATTGATTTTCCTCCTTTTATTAAAATTTGACAAGAGGACAGCTGGAGACAGTTTATTAACTAATTGGAAATCTTGGGCTCAAGAGATACTTGGAAAAGAACAGGAGGGGGAAACTAGCATGATTTAAAAGAACACAAGTGTTCTTCCTGACAGTGAGATATAATATTTATACATTTGCCCAATGACTACTTCCTCTACGAAACTTCTGGCTCAGAAATAGTCTGGAAATCAAATTAAGACTGTCTCCTGCATGATGCTCCAGAACGGTAAATATGTGTATCTTTTGGTATTTGATACCTGATACTGCTGAAATATGTATTTCAGAACCTTCTGTTTCAAATGATAATCACTCAACTCAAACTATTTTAAGCAAAGGAAGGAATTTATTAACTCGTTTAACTGGAAATTTCAGAGTGGTTCTAACTTCAAGCATGGCAGGGACTCGTAATATCTTTTGGATTCTATCTTGCTGTATCTTGTAACTTTCCTTCCCTTGTGGTCTAGGTACACTTTCTGATGTGTTGTTGTTGTTGTTGTTTTGTAGCAGCAAAGATGGCCCTCACAACCCCAGTCTTGAATCATTATGGCTTGAGGTTTAGAAGGAAAAGGCAGCCCTTCTCCCTAACATGCATGTATCAGGTGTGAGAGGAGTTCCTGACTGTATTTGCTTATAACAAAGGTCCTCTCATGTTTGATAATAAGCTGCTCAAACTTTACATATATACATATCATAAATAAACTCCATAAATGTGTTAAACTGCAGATTTTAATTAAACCCACTTTTACACTTGTTATATAGGTAACTTAACTCCCAAGACATATAGGTTGCCACAGATATCTTTTAAGCCATATTATAAAAAGGAAGAAAAAGAATAAATGGAAAAAAGAGAAGTCTTCTTCTAGAAGTATCATACTTTGAACAAGCTGTATCACTGAAAACTATTAGACCTTGTGTGCTCAGTCGCTCAGTTGTGTCCAACTCTTGGCAGCCCCATGGACTGTAGCCCACCAGGCTCCTCTGTCCGTGGAATTTTCCAGGCAAGAGTACTGGAGCAGGTTGCCATTTCCTAGTCCAGGGTATCTTCCCAACTCAGGGGTTGAACCTGTCTTTCACACATCTGCTGTATTGGCCGGCGGATTCTTCACCAGCAGCGCCGCCTGGAAAGCCCATGTTGTTTTCTAGGAATTGAAAGAATAGTATCCCCAAGGCACACTGTTAATATTAGACCTCAGGGTTGAAACATTTTATGTATATTACTGAGTTGCATTATGTTTCCAGGAGAAGCTGTGAGAAATCCTGAGAAGGGAAAACAGCAGTGAATATGGGAACCTACGGAGGTGGATACACATTTACACTGTTCTTTTCTTGAGAACACTCAAACTATGGTGACTTTGAGCTTACAGTTTGATGGTCACACAAGATGCAGGACATACTGACAAAACCTAGATCTAAAATACACCTAATTGGAGATTCTGAGGTTGATAATAGAAAAATAATGAGAAAAAGAATTATTTGAAAAGATAGCTGTTAAGAGTTTTTTAGTCAACATGAGAATGTTAAATCTCTAAGATTTAACTCTGTTGTTTCTGTTGAGTCGCTTAGTTATGTCTGACTCTTTGTGACCCTGTGGACTGTAGCCCAGCAGGCTGCTCGGTCCATGGTTTCCTAGGCAAGAGTACTGGGAGTGGGTTACCATTTCCTTCTCCAGGGGATCTTCCGGACCCAGGGACTGAACCTGTGTCTCCTGTGTCTCCTGCACGGGCAAATGGGGTCTTTACTACTGAGCCACTGGAACTCAAATGTTTCTATATCCTTAATGTAGGTATAAACTAGAAATAAAACCATTCCTCAGGAGGAAACAGTAAAGGATGTTGCTTATCCTAACACTGCAGCTGAGTGAGAGGAAAAAACAATCCCTTGGAAATGTATAACTATAATATTCACATAGATATGTGGTCTAGATTCATCCTATCTATGTAGCAAATAAATAAACAAAATCCATTAATTTGTGATTTTGGTGAAAATCATTCTCGGATTGTAATGGCCAGAATTACAGGGCCTAGTAGAAGCAAACACACTGTCTCAGCAAAACCTTCCTTTTAGGCCTCAGACTTCTCACATGTCAAGATTAAGTTACATGAGTAACACAAATGTCACAAAATACATGTGGACATAAGGTACCATGAGTCAGAGCCAGCAGAAAAACAAACAAACCTGAGGACTCTTTAAATATCAACACAGAGTGCGTGCACGCGTGCTCAGCCGTGTGTGACTGTTTGTGACCCTGGGGACTGAACCTCCATCTCCTGTGTCTCCTGCACTGGCAGGCACATTCTTTACCACTGATCCCCCTGGGAAGCTCACAGAATATAAACATGTTTAATGTATTTATAGAAATTAAAGAGGGAGTTGAAAGTGTAATAGAAGAGCAAGACACTTAAAATTTTCTTGGTAGGTAGTAAAAGAAAAAAACACAGAACAGTAAGAAATGGAAAATAAAATAATTAAGAAAATGAAAAAAATATGGTTGAGACACATATAAGAGTTTTTTTTTATATTTATAAAAGCTATATCATAATCTAATTATCTGGTCCAGCAGTTGATTACAGAAAGATAAGGGGGAAGAGTAAAGTATTATAATTTAATAGCTGAGAATTTTCCAGAATTGGTAAAAAGTACCAATGCTATATTTTTCCAGTGGTCATGTATGGATGTGAGAGTTGGACCATGAAGAAAGCTGAACCCCAAAGAATTGATGCTTTTTAACTGTGGTGTTTGAGAAGACTCTTGAGAGTCCCTTGGACTGCAAGGAGATCCAACCAGTCCATTCTAAAGGAGATCAGCCCTGGGTGTTCTTCAGAAGGAATGATGCTAAAGCTGAAACTCCAGTACTTTGGCCACCTCATGCAAAGAGTTGACTCATTGGAGAAGACTCTGATGCTGGGAGGGATTGGGGGCAGGAGGAAAAGGGGACGACAGAGGATGAGATGGCTGGATGGCATCACCGACTTGATGGACATGAGTTTGAGTGAACTCCGGGAGTTGGTGATGGACAGGGAGGCCTGGCGTGCTGCGATTCATGGGGTCGCAAAGAGTCAGACACGACTGAGTGACTGAACTGAACTGAACTGACCAATGCTTAGATTCAGGAAGTTCATTAAATCCCCATGCATGGTAAATTAAAAGAAATTTTCAGTTAAACACATTATGTAAGGTTGTAAACTGAAGTGGGGAATGGTGCAGATGAAGTGGGTGGGTGGAGGAAAATGTTTTAAAAGTTGTTGTTGTTTAGTCACTAAGTCATGTCTGAAATACAGTGCTGAACTTCCACACTAGAGAAGGAAGAAAAGAAATATAAAAATTTCATTTAACCGAAAGAAAGATCAAAAAAGGAAAGAGAAAAAACACAGTTCAAATGTAAGTGCAAAATAATATTGTAGCAACAATTCCACATATGTTAGTCATCATAATAAACATAAATGGACTAACTTTCCATTTAAGAGATAAAAATTGTCAGGCTCTATTAAAAAATAAAACTCATCCATTTGTAAGAGATACAACTAAATCACAGGATACAGAGAAACTATAAGACTAAACAAAGATCCACAGGGCAAATGTTAAAACCTTCTCTGTAAAGTTAGAGTAATTAAAGCATTTCAGTAATGGTGCAGGGACAGTCAAATAGGCATGTCATCGGGCGCTGCCGCTCAGCGGCGCACCCATGCCGGACGTGAACTCGGGGCTGCTGACAAAAGGCAGAAGGACAGTAGTGGTGGTGGTGGAAGTGGTTGCTGCGGTTGTTTCCTTATCAGACCAGTTCTGCAGTGTGATTGTCAGTGTTTTTCCCGGAAGATTACCTGGAGCTGGAAATTCTGTAATCTACCCTATCTACCCTGTGTATCACTCACCTAGAGCCAGGCATCCTGGAATGTGAAGTCAAGTGGGCCTTAGAAAGCAACACTATGAACAAAGCTAGTGCAGGTGATGGAATTCCAGTTGAGCTATTCCAAATCCTGAAAAGATGATGCTGTGAAAGTGCTGCACTCAATATGCCAGCAAATCTGGAAAACTCAGCAGTGGCCACAGGACTGGAAAAGGTCAGTTTTCATTCCAATCCCAAAGAAAGGCAATGCCAAAGAATGCTCAAACTACCACACAATTGCACTCATCTTACATGCTAGCAAAGT
>NW_011494894.1:3308632-3309435 GCF_000754665.1 Bison bison bison
TTTAACAAAGAGATTGAAAAATACAAAGTAATGCAGTGATTTATTTGCTAGAGCAGAGGTTACAGGGAGAGGAGCATAAAATTAGAGTGAAGAAGATCATGCAGGGTGAGATGGGGAACATGTGGGAATAATAAGAGCCTGTGCATTCTGAACTAAGAGTTCAAGGTTCTGAGACTGCTAGGGAGAGGTTGAAGGTTTGGGTTTACTTACACAATAATAGAAGACGAGGGCGTGTGTAAACAAAGAGTACTCTGGAGGCATAGATGTGTTCCTCATCTCCAACAAAGGTGAATTAAAGATGCGTCTTAGTTACAGGTTTTAAAGAAATTTTGTAACTTAAAGTCGCCAAATCCAGATAAAGGTCAATAAAGGAAAATCATTCGTTAACTCATTAAACCAACATTTGTCGAGTGTCTTATGTATAAGCCAGTGTGTGGGCACTGGGCTTGCATCAATAAGTAAGACAGAGATTTCTCATTGGCCTTATTTATCTTATAGTCTTGTAGAAATTATCCAGTCTTTCTGGATATCCTAATGAATAGAACAGAAGTCTTCAATTAGATTATTTTGAATTCTGAGAGCTCACCTGGTTAAATACAGAAGGGAATTTGCTGTGTTCTCCCAGGTTTGCTGCTATTTTTGAAGTATAGAAGAAGCTTTTTTTTTTTTTTTTAATCTCACAAGGGACTATGAGCAACATTTCCATTCAAACCACCTCAAAATTTCAGGAAGTTTTTACAAGAGCTCACTTGGAGCCCAGAACTTCAGAGTTAGGATAAGTATCTGGTTTCTATGGTAGTTAG
>NW_011494894.1:3309535-3315915 GCF_000754665.1 Bison bison bison
TACGCTGTGAAAGTGCTGCACTCAATATGCCAGCAAATCTGGAAAACTCAGCAGTGGCCACAGGACTGGAAAAGGTCAGTTTTCATTCCAATCCCAAAGAAAGGCAATGCCAAAGAATGCTCAAACTACCACACAATTGCACTCATCTTACATGCTAGCAAAGTAATGCTCAAAATTCTCCAAACCAGGCTTCAGCAGTATGTGAACCATGAGCTTCCAGATGTTCAAGCTGGTTTTAGAAAAGGCAGAGGAACCAGAGATCAAAATGCCAACATCCGTTGGATCATTGAAAAAGCAAGAGAATCCCAGAAAAACATCTACTTCTGCTTTATTGACTATGTCAAAGCCTTTGACTGTGTGGATCACAACAAACTGTGGAAAACTCTTCAAGAGATGGGAATGCCAGACCACTTTACCTGCCTCCTTAGTAATCTGTATGCAGGTCAAGAAGCAACAGTCAGAACTGAACATGGAATAACAGACTGATTCCAAATCGGGAAAGGAGTACGTCAAGGCTGTGTATTGTCACCCTGCTTATTTAACTTATGCACAGAGTACAACATGAGAAATGCTGAGCTGGATGAAGCACAGGCTGGAATCAGGATTGTTGGGAGAAATATCAATAACCTCAGATATGCAGTTGACACCACCTTTATGGCAGAAAGTGAAGAAGAACTAAAGAGCCTCTTAATGAAAGTGAAAGAGGAGAGTGAAAAAGTTGGCTTAACACTCAGCATTCAGAGAACTAAGATCATAGCATCTGGTCCCATCACTTCATGGCAAATAGATGGGAAACAGTGGAAACAGTGACAGCCTTTATTTTCTTGGGCTCCAAAATCACTGCAGACGATTAAGAAATTAAAAGACTCTTGCTCCTTGGAAGAAAAGTTATGACCAACCTTGACAGCATATTAAAAAGCAAAGACATTACTTTGCCAACAAAGGTCCATCTACTCAAAGCTATGATTTTTTCAATAATCATGTATGGATGTGAGATTTGGACTATAAAGAAAGCTGAGCACCAAAGAATTGATGCTTTTGAACTGTGGTGTTGGAGAAGACTCTTGAGAGTCTCTTGGACAGCAGGGAGATCCAACCAGTCCATCCTAAAGGAAATCAGTCCTGAATATTCAGGGAAGAACGGATGCTGAAGCTGAAACTCCAATACTTTGGCCACCTGATGCAAAGTACTGATTCATTTGAAAAGACCTGATGCTGGGGAAGATTTAAGGCAGGAGGAGAAGGGGACAAGAGAGGTTGAGATGGTTGGATGGCATCACCAACTCAATGGATATGAGTCTGAGTAAACTCCTGGAGTTGGTGATAGACAGGGAAGCCTGTTGTGCTGCAGTCCATGGGGTTGCAAAGATTCAGACACAACTGAGCGACTGAACTGAACCCTATGTCTTTAAACAAGCAAATGCTCTCCTGCTGTGCTTTTTCACTCAGAGTCAATTTCTATCACTTGCAACTAAGAATCCTGACTAATACAAAATGTGCTTCCTAAGAGGAAGAAGAGAATATTTTAAGGTTTTAGCCTTACATTAACCTCTGGATTGCTAGTTGGGATCCTGTCACTCTGATCTTTCCTGCAAAATGGGAGCGAGCGCATTTCTGAATTCTCCCATGATTTGCAATGATTTCGTCTCTTCCATTTCCCAGCAAAATGTGAAAGATTAGAATCTATGTTCAGAAATACATCCAATTTACAAACAACCCGAAGCAAGAGATACTTTTTTAAGCAAAGTTCAACTTTCAGAAGTTCTTGATGATAATTTAAAAAGAAAGTGATGATAATTTTAAAAGAAATGATAATTTAAAAAGAAACCTGAAGGAGGAGAGTTGATACATGAGGTACATAACTTATATAAAAATATGTAATATAAAATTTAAAAATATAAATTAAAAGTGATATGTAATTTGTTTGGAAATTTTTTCTTTCCTTTCAAGTTTTTTTTTTTCTTCTGAAATTCAGGCCAAGTTATTTGTACCTTGACCCAGTATTACTTTTCTTAAATGATTTTTCATGTGACTTTGTTTAAATGCCTGCCTCCCTAGGAGATTGTAAGCATCATGAAGAAGTGCTTGTCTTGTTCATTGGGTACTCCTGGTGCCTAACAGACTTCCTAGTATATAATAAGTGACTGAAAAAAATATTCTCAGTTAAATGAAAAATAATGAATAAGTAGAATATGGTAAAGGCAAAACATTTTTTATTCACTTATTTCACTAAAATGATAATTTCAGACTGAGTGGTTTTAAATATAATACCATAGAAACATTTAAAAAATATATCTGCATGATTGATTAGCATGAAGAGTACAAATTGTGTTTTTATATCTCCAAACCAACGAAATGACTTTTGATTACAGACAAGTTTAATGTTCTCATTCAAAATTCAACTATTCCAGAAAAAATTTAATTTAATTTAATTTTATGTATCAAATAGGTCCTCTCCCAGGATTTTCTTTCAAGAAATTCATTAAATCTTCTGGATTTGAACAGAAGATTAATCTCCAGAGCTTTCATCTAAATGTCTGTGTAGCAGTATTTACTCTAATGAACTTGCCTTTCTTTAGGAATTATTCTTTTTCAGTCTTTAAATAAAATTTCCACTTCTTCCCAGGACCTTCTAAATTAAACAATTCATCTGCCTGGACAGCACCTATTCCTTCTTCCTCTAGATTAATATTATTTGGAATTTTTACTTAAAAAACCTTCTTGATATTTATGATAAAAGTGAAATATTAAGTCAAATCCATAGTGGACTTCCATGATTGACATTGTACTTTGCTGGCCTTGAAATGTATGTCCGTGCTGGTGGGGGTGATGGTGAGAAGAGTGAGATGGAGTAACCATTGTTGAATCTCTCTGTAGAGGGACTGCCTGCCATGTATATCCCCTAGATATGGTCTCCTCATCCTGGGATCATTCTCCAATGTTCTAATGCACTCCACATTTCCAGTCCCTGCCTGATTGAACAATGCTCAGCGTGTCCCCTGTAGAGTCAGAGCATCTGGGGCATTCTCCATTCTTTTTGATCTATTATCATGGCCTAAGCTGGTGGCTCAGAGGTTAAAGCGTCTGCCTCCAATGCAGGAGACCAGGGTTCGATCCCTGGGTCGGGAAGATCCCCTGGAGAAGGAAATGGTAACCCACTCCAGTATTCTTGCCTGGAGAATCCCATGGACGGAGAAGCCTGGCAGGCTACAGTCCATGGGGTCGCACAGAGTCGGACACGACTGAGCGACTTCACTCACTAAGCTCTCTGTATTAGTTTGCTAAGGCTGCTATAATAAAGTACCATGGACTGGGTTGCTTAAGCAACAATGCTTATCTTCTCACAGTTCTGAAGCCTAGATGTCTGAGATCAAGGTGTCAGCAGGGTTGATTTCTTCTGAACTCTCTCTCCTTGGCTCATAGATTTCTGTCTTCTCCCCATTTCTTTATGTAGTCTTTCCTCTGTAGCTGTGTATCCTAATCTCCTCCTCTCTTAAGGACACCAGTCATATTGGATGAAGGCCCACCCTAATGACTTCATTTAACCTTTTTCCAAATACAGTCACATTCTGAAGTACTGGAAATTAGAACTTCAGTGTATGAATTTGGGGGCAATACAGTTCATCCCATAACCCCATATATCTTGCTTCTTTGGGCTTCAAAAGCCTACTTGTGAATTGTAAAGGAAAAAAAAAAAAAAGAACATTTTTTGCTTCTTCTTCATCTTCAGCCTTGAACAACTCTAATTTTCCTTGAGGAAATGATTCAGCAGTAGGATTATGTGTAAAGAAAAGCACATGGATGGCTATTTTAAAATAGTGTTTCACTGCTCCTACACTTTGCCATGAGTTGTGCTGGGAACTTCCTAAAATTAATAACCTCACTCACATGGGCACTGAGGTGACGGTCTATGCAAGAGGCTGCAGACCCAAGAAGAGTTTAGGTTAGGTGTACAAGGTTAGTGGTAGGATTGCAAAGCAGGAAAGTCCATCTCTAAAACCCAAGCTCTCATTGTAAAGGTGACTGTTCTTAATATTAGTTGGGCAAGAAAGTTCCAGTGTATGTAGATGCTGTTAAAGACTCATACGGATTATAGCTAATGGATGAAGAGCATTGCTCTAAAATTAGCATAGTAATAATTACTGGAGTTCATGGCAGGGTCCTCTTCCTGCCATAAGACAGCAAATGAATACATGAGCCTAATATTTTGTCATGTGATTCTAAGGCTTTCAGTAGGGCAGAGTGGGCAGGAACCTCTCTGTTGTACTGATTGGAGCAGAGCTCGGGCCTCTCAGCTCTCTAGGTTTTAGCCCACTCTTGGAAGAGGATTACATCATTTACCACCTCCAGTATCCCTTGTCACTTTTTTATACTTCTTACAAAATATTTTCCTCTGCAGAAAGGAAAATGACCAGTCTAATCATTTTGATTATGATAATCATAATGACAAAGAAATAGTATAAATTATTACCATGTGTTATGTTTTAGACTATGCACATAATACTATTAGTGAGTTAAAAAAATGATCTTTACAGACTGATTGAAATGGAATAAATCACAAAATTAATTAAATCTATTTGTCATTATTCCTGGCAGATTTTATTTTTAGTGTTTTTATAACAAAAATCAATATATAAGTTTATTCATAGCAAAGTAACTTATTTATGTGAACTCCAAGTCACATAAATTACTTTTTCTTTTAGAACCAATGTAGAAAATATCTGATACCACTTATTAATATTTAAATTTTAACAAAGAGATTGAAAAATACAAAGTAATGCAGTGATTTATTTGCTAGAGCAGAGGTTACAGGGAGAGGAGCATAAAATTAGAGTGAAGAAGATCATGCAGGGTGAGATGGGGAACATGTGGGAATAATAAGAGCCTGTGCATTCTGAACTAAGAGTTCAAGGTTCTGAGACTGCTAGGGAGAGGTTGAAGGTTTGGGTTTACTTACACAATAATAGAAGACGAGGGCGTGTGTAAACAAAGAGTACTCTGGAGGCATAGATGTGTTCCTCATCTCCAACAAAGGTGAATTAAAGATGCGTCTTAGTTACAGGTTTTAAAGAAATTTTGTAACTTAAAGTCGCCAAATCCAGATAAAGGTCAATAAAGGAAAATCATTCGTTAACTCATTAAACCAACATTTGTCGAGTGTCTTATGTATAAGCCAGTGTGTGGGCACTGGGCTTGCATCAATAAGTAAGACAGAGATTTCTCATTGTGAGAGCTCACCTGGTTAAATACAGAAGGGAATTTGCTGTGTTCTCCCAGGTTTGCTGCTATTTTTGAAGTATAGAAGAAGTCTTTTTTTTTTTTTTAATCTCACAAGGGACTATGAGCAACATTTCCATTCAAACCACCTCAAAATTTCAGGAAGTTTTTAACAAGAGCTCACTTGGAGCCCAGAACTTCAGAGTTAGGATAAGTATCTGGTTTCTATGGTAGTTAGATAGAGCATCTGTTTCTTATGTACCTGGGAACCAATGGGCTGCAGAAGAGGGGTAGAGGACTGCGAAAAGGAAGAGAGGAAGTGGTGCCAAGGTCAAGAGGGAGATAAGCTATTAGTGAGAGGGAGGCTCTAGGCAGGGCATTTTGCAAATAGACAAGTACAGTAAGTTCCCTGCATGCAGACAAGTTCCATCCTGAGGTCACCCTCCTAAGTCCAATGTGTTTGTAAGTCCAACAGAGTTAGCCTAGGTAGCCAACTAACACCGTTGGCTATATATTAATAGGATTGTACTGTAATAGTTTTATGATATTTTTCACACAAATAATACATAAAAAACAAACACAAAATAATACATTTTAATCTTATAGTACGATACCTTGAAAATTACAGTAATACAGTACAACAGCTGGCATACAGGGGTTGGCATCCAGTGAACAGGATAGAAGAGTTACTGATTAGGGAGGGGTCAGAGATAGTAGAGCTCAAGGAGCAACAGCAATAGCAGATGGAAGACAATAGAAGGCAAGCTGCAGTTTCACTCAGGCCTGATGTTGATGGCACAGGTTCTGGTTCCTTGCTGGAACCAGATGTACGTTCACATCTTTGAAAGTTCCGGAATTGAAGGTTCATAGGTAGGGGACTTATATGTTCTTAGACTGCCTGTGATGTTTCATCCTTAGCAAGATGGTTATGCTCATTTTGAGAGACTTTCCAAATTTCCTATTTCAAGGAGGTGTCTTTTAGGAGGTAAATTGCTCATCTGCTGTCTCTCCCATCCCAATACTTGGGAGGCAGAGGGTCTATCAGTACAAGAACTCTAATGTCTCCTGCTGGGTCTTCCTAATACTCACTTGCAGACAGAGTCCAACTCAGGTCCTACCAGAAAGGCTTCTTGCTTGAGGAGAATGAGTCTGCTCTTCCCTGT
>NW_011494894.1:3316015-3317055 GCF_000754665.1 Bison bison bison
ATATATGATGTTATTGATTATGGGAAGGAAAGTCCTTTTGCCTCTAGATTGGAAGTGGGTTGTATTTTAACATCTAATGCATTTGGTCTCATCATTTTCCCTGAGTTTGGCAAAGCTTTGAGAAAGATCAAACTAAGGTTGTCACAAATGGACAAATGTCTGTCAGTAATAAAAAGTCTGTCAACAATAAAAAGTTTTAGGTCAAGAACAAAACTCATCTTGAAAATTTTTGTCCATCTTCTTCAACAGATAGCTTTCTTAAGGAGAGCTATACTTGTTGAATTTCAAGAGTGGTTTGGTAGAAAAATTTATTACTGTTATTTAAATGCTATCATATCATTTTACACTCATGTGAACTATATGGTATAGGTTGTCTTATCTCTGTTTAGTGTATGATGAATTCAGAGCAGATGAAATCAGGTGGCTTGTACAGTTTCAGACAGGTGGTATGGGGCAAAACTGGGACTCAACTTCACCAAATCCACATGGTTTCCATTAAACCACTTTGCAGTTTTGCAACCAATATTGCAGGCTCCTTGAAAACAAGTGATTATTTGTAGCATTTTTTTCCCTCATTGTACCAGATATCACTCTGGGAGTCGATGGCTTGATTTTCTGTTTATGGCACTATTTTCTAGAGATGTGTAGGTAACTATACCAAATAAATATGGATATATGGCTACATACTATAGCCAAAATATGGAACTATAAAATCCCATTGACTGGAGAAACAGACATAGAGAATAGACTTATGGACATGGGGAGAGGGGAGGAGAAGGTGAGATGTATGAAAAGAGTAACATGGAAACTTACATTACCATATGTAAAATAGATAGCCAATGAGGATTTGCTATATGGCTCAGGAAACTCAAACGGGGCTCTGTATCAATCTAGAGAGGTGGGATGGGGCAGGAGATGGGAGGGAGGTTCAAAAGGGAGGGGATATATGTTACCTATGGCAATATGTGAACGGTGAACTTCCTGATGTTCAAGCTGGTTTTAGAACAGGCAGAGGAACCAGAGATCAAATTGCCAACATC
>NW_011494894.1:3317155-3320101 GCF_000754665.1 Bison bison bison
CTGCTGGGTCTTCCTAATACTCACTTGCAGACAGAGTCCAACTCAGGTCCTACCAGAAAGGCTTCTTGCTTGAGGAGAATGAGTCTGCTCTTCCCTGTGCCCTTTTCAGTTAAATGGGCTCCTCATGGTTTCTTGTGATCAAGCCTTTATTTGTGATAGGGTCCTGGTCCTAATAGTTGCCTAGTATCTCAGTTGCTTGGATCCTAGATTGCTCCTGGGACTCCTTTGTCCTTTCTCCTTAGAATGCCTTCCCATGGTAGGTCACTGCTTTCTTCTATCAGGTCCTCCTGATGCTCAGTGCATCTTGGCTATGGGTTTGCTACCTCCTGGAATAGCCCCCTGACTTCCTACTAAGTCTCATTGATATGTAGTGCTGCCTGTACTTCTGTCGTTTTTGGTAAAAAGGGATTTGGGAAATAATTAATAATCTTTAACTCATCAGAATCTTCCCTCTCTTATGAAAAGTATATGAAAGTGTTAGTCACTCAGTCATTTTCTAAATCTTTGTGACCCCATGGACTGTAGCCCACCAGGCTTCTCTGTCCATGGACTTCTCCAGGCAAGAATACTGGAGTGGGTTGCCATTCCTTTCTCCAGGGGATCCTCCTGACCCAGAGATTGAAACCAGGTCTCCTGCATTACAGGCAGATTCTTTACTGTCTGAGCCACCAAGGAAGCCCTAATACTCAGTTTGTAAAGATGCTAATTCTGGGTTCAGTGGAGTTGTGAAAATGTTAGATATGATTAATGTTTACTGTGTGTACAAACCATACATTTTGGTTTTGTTTTGATTGAATTTGTTTTGGTTGAATATGTTTACATCTGAGAACCACATAAGATTGTTAGGGGAAGCACACAGATTGAAACCGCCCACCCTGGCCAGGCACCATAGTAACCATTTGCGTGAGTTGTTTTATGACAGGAGATCCTGATAATGAATACGGAACTAATAAGCCACCACCAACCGGAAGAGTTCAGGAAAGGTCGAAAGGAGACACCGCGTATCCATCCACTTCCCAGAATCCCTCTCACTAGCATCCATCTTGGCTGACTGATGCATGCACCACCAGGAAAGACTCTGAATTAGAATGATTGGCCAAAGACCACCTGGAAGCTAATCCCATCACCATAAAAGCCGAGACTGGGAGCCACGTGGCAGAGCAGTTCTCCTGGGTCCCCTTACCCTGCTGCTCTCCACTCAGGTGCCTTTTCCCAACAAAATCTCTTGCTTTGTCAGCAGATGTGTCTCCTCAGACAATTCATTTCCAAGTGTTAGATAAGAGCCCAGTTTCGGGCCCTGAAAGGGGCCTGCCTTCCTGCAACAAGATCATGGGAGAAAGGAATGCTGGCTGAAAATGTTGAGCATGAATTAGATGATGAAGTATCTTTGAAAGTGAAAGTGAAGTCTCTCAGTCGTGTCCGACTCTTTGTGACCCCACGGACTGTAGCCTACCTGTGAAGGCGCAAAACCGAGAGGATGAATACAGTTGGGCACTGGGCTTGATAAAGATCTTCTGATGCTCACCTGATCATTGGAACCACAGACCAATATGTGGCTCTTAGAAGAATGAATACGTATTTTGAGAAAATCTCTTTAGGATGGAGTAACTTCATGGTCTGCTCTCTCTCAGAATTCTGTGAGGAGCAAGTCTTCCAGTCTCTGCTTGGACCCCAAGAGCTCTGTGGTACAGAGACTTGTCCAGCCACCCTCGGGGATCTCTAGCCTTTCACAGTCCTAAAGTCTAAGCTTTATTTTGTGCTCTGGGAATTAGAGGTGCAAGAAAGAAGGCAAAGGCTTCAGCTTTTTCTTCTAGGTTCTCCTAAATAGTCCTAGGGCTAGACTCTTTCTTTGGAAGGAGAAAGGAACTTTAGAGTTTTGAAATGCAAATCTGACTCACTTAGCTTGCTGCCAGAATGCCTAAGCTCTTGAGTGTCCTTTCCCAAAACTGTCCCATAGCCTCCTCATGGCCGTTTCTCTGCTTGTATTTTGGAGTGTAATTTTTTTATCAGACAAGTTACTATATTTTATTTACTGATTCATTCTACTTAAAAATGAAAAAACTCATTAAACAACTATGTTAGTTTAATAGTTAAATCAATACAGTTCCAGATTTTAAGGAAGGAAAGTAATGGATAAACCAGTAAGTGACATGAAGTGATAGGTCATGGTAGAAAGTACATACAGGGTGAAGGAATGAAGGTGAAAGGAAGAAGGGTCAGATGCCGAATTTGAAATTACTCTTGGATGAGTTTTTAAAATACCTTAAGTCAACCTGTTGGTGATGGACAGGAAGGCCTGGCGTGCTGTGATTCATGGGATTGCAAAGAGTCAGACACGACTGAGTGACTGAACTGAACTGAAGTCAACCCCAGTGACTTCTAAGCCCTGGCTCTAAGACTTGGGCTTGGCCAAGCCAGGCTTACTTCCCATAACAAAGTTCATTGGCCTCTCAGATTAATTATTCCTGTCCACAAAATAGCAAAGAAACATCACGCCAAAGCATTTGATTATCTTCTGCTTGAGGCTTTAATTAATCAGGTTTTTGCTGATTTATCATAATCTCAGACAAGTGCCAGAAAAACATCACGGTGGGATGGAAAGGCACATTTCTTTGCTCAGAAATCACAGAAGATTGAAAGCTCTAAAGAGGCAGCTTAGAACTGGGCTTTGCCATGTACTTGGGCTTCATCAATCTGAGAATGAGGATGCTTTGCGGGGAGCTGCCCGTGAGAACGGGGTCCTTTGTCCGAAGGACACAGCTCTGGGAGCTGCCTCAGTCCTTGAGGGTTTGCTTGCAAACATAGCTCTCTGTCCCGCCACCCCAGAGATTAGGCGCTTATTTACTGCAGGCACCTGGAGTTCTGTGCAAACTTCTCACGCACAGAGAAATGTTATCTGGTGTAAGAAATAATAACAGGGAGCCATTCCCATGCTCTCAAGATTTC
>NW_011494894.1:3320201-3320585 GCF_000754665.1 Bison bison bison
TTAATTAATCAGGTTTTTGCTGATTTATCATAATCTCAGACAAGTGCCAGAAAAACATCACGGTGGAATGGAAAGGCACATTTCTTTGCTCAGAAATCACAGAAGATTGAAAGCTCTAAAGAGGCAGCTTAGAACTGGGCTTTGCCATGTACTTGGGCTTCATCAATCTGAGAATGAGGATGCTTCACTGCTATTTAAAAGCAGAAACAAAAACCTCACCTGCTGCTTGCATTTTAAGAAACTGGCATTCAGCCTGTTTGGGGGAATTGACATATGGCTTCATTTTCCTGAATTTCTGTGGCTGTGCCTCTAAGGATTGTCTAGAGATACAGACAGTCACAGTGGTTCTACTGCAATAGTTTTTCAAGTACTGGCTAACAATAT
>NW_011494894.1:3321271-3323710 GCF_000754665.1 Bison bison bison
ACTCTGGGAGTTGGTGATGGACAGGGAGGCCTGGCGTGCTGCGATTCATGGGGTCACAGAGAGTCAGACATGACTGAGTGACTGATATGATATGATTTGATCTGATGGCTGATTCATGTTGAAGTTTGACAGAAACAATAAAATTCTGTAAAGCAATTATCCTTCAATAAAAAAATAAATTTAAAAGAATCCCATTGACTAAAATCTTACAGAGTACTTTTAAGGACTGTGAATTAAGGATTAGATTTTACCCTACTTGCAAACTATGAAATAAGCCTGCCACAGTTTCATAGAGGCTGGTGGAAGACACAGATTTCTCAAAGTAATAGCAGTAATCATCAACATTTTTCATTTGTTTCTCCAAGTTCTGCTTCCTATCTCGTGATACCAAGAGGGCCAGATAACACCTCTGTATGCAGTAAGTTGTATTATAGGAAGGAACTATAATGGGACAGCAAGCATGCTTCTGGGCTTCCCTGGTGGCTCAGCTAGTAAAGAATCCGCCTGCAATGCAAGAGACCCTGGTTTGATTCCTGGTTCAGGAAGTTCCCCTGAACAAAGGATAAGCTACCCACTCCAGTATTCTTGGGTTTCTCTGGTGGCTCAGATGGTAAAGAATCTACCTGCAATGCAGGAGACCTAGGTTCCATCCCTGGGTCAGGAAGATCCCCTGAAGGAGGGAATGGCTACCCACTCCAGCATTCTTGCCTGGAGAATCCCCCTGGACAGAACAGCCTGGTGGGCTACAGTCCATGGGGTCACAAAGAGTCATGTGACCCCATGACTGAACAACTAAGCATAACACAGAGAGCAGGCATGTTTCTACTCCAAAGTAAGACTGTATTTTATTAATATCTGCTCAAACTATTCACTATACAAACATTTTTGAAAAGGGTGTTATGGGAAGTAAGGCTGGCTTGGCCAGACTCAGTTCTTACAGCCAGGACTTAGGGGCACAGGGGTTTACTAGAATGTTTTCAAAACTCACCCCAAAATAATTTCAGCTCTGGCATCTAGAACAAAGAGTAGGTAAGCACTTTGCAAGATGGTAGATAAAAGAGAGGACCATGGAGAATTGTCTCCCAGGACATATTCAACTCCTTTACTTGTGTTCGGCATACAGTTACAGTGTCTGGGGAGGGCGATTTCCCCACACCATCCAACAATCAATTCTCTGACATCAGCGAGGTGTCCTTCAGTTCAACTCAATTCTGAGGCTATATACCTGGAGATAGCGTCAGATTCCACAGACCCCACAGTCCTGCAAGACTGCTCCCCTTTCAGATGCCAATTTCAAGCCCAGGTTCCTCTGCCTGGCTATAAATCAGAGGTTCCTATGACTCCCTCTTTGGGTTTGATTAACTTGGTGGCTTACAGAACTTGGGAAACCCATGTAGTCACTAGATTACCAGCTTATAAGGGATATTAGAGGATGTGAATCAACAGCCAGGCGAAGAGATGTGTAGGGGAAGGCATGGGGAAAGGGCTCCATGCTTCCTCACTTCCTCGCCTTCTCCAGGCACACCACTCTCTAATTATGTGGTTGGTTCTCCTGGCAATCAGTCTCCACTATCAGCTTCCTATTCTTTAGGTCTCAGTTTAAACCTTCCTCAAGGAGACTAATCCTACCCCCATGCCTTGAATGGTCTGAAGTTCTACCTTCTGTGTAAGCTAACATTTTATCCTGCCACACTTTCACAGATGCTGGCAGAAGACACAAAACTTGTGGGTCAGAGATGGTCTTTATTATTACCAGACCAGGTTCATTTGCCAGACATACAACATGCCAGATGCTGAAAAGCTGAGGCTTACAACAGAGAAGAAGTTTACTTGCAAGGTAGCCAAGTGAGGAGTCAGGAGAACAAATCTCAGATCTGCCTCCCAGAAGATGGGATTTAGGAATGTTTAAGGGTTAGAGGGGCAGGGTGATCTGGGGCATGGGGAAAAGTGACCGGGGATAAGAAAAGTGAGGTCATGGGTGCTCTGCACAAGAGTACTCAGATTTCGTGCCTCTTCACAGGCCGCATGTTCAGAGAATGATTTCATTAGCTGCTCTAAGGGTGGAGTTTGGAGCCCTATGTTGTCAAAAAGTCATCCATCGAGCATTCACTCAGGCCCACTCAGATGGCCCATGGTCTCAACTGGTCCGAACGGGCAAGATCTACCTCCAAGTTCCAGAAAGACAAGTAATCATTACTCCAGTGACCCATATGTCAGAGGTGTTTTTTATAAGGAAGCTCTTGGGAGTTTAGTTTAAAATCAGCTAGAAGCCAGCAATTAAAAGCCAGTGAGGCAGGTTAGGTTTGGCAGGCTTAATCATATTTTCCCTCAGTTTCATTTCTTTTAAATCTTTTCTCTTTTTCTTGGCTGCACTGAATCTTCAGTGTTGCCTGTGGGCTTTCTCTAGTTGAGGCTCATTTCAGTTCAGTTGCTCAGTCA
>NW_011494894.1:3323810-3324987 GCF_000754665.1 Bison bison bison
TAATGTCTCTGTTTTTGAATATGCTATCTAGGTTGGTTGTAACTTTCCTTCCAAGGAGTAAGCATCTTTTAATTTCATGGCTGCAATTACCATCTGCAGTGATTTTGGAACCCAAAAAAATAAAGTCTGACACTGTTTCCACTGTTTCCCCATCTATCTTCCATGAAATGATGGGACCAGATGCCATGATCTTCATTTTCTGAATGTTGAGCTTTAAGCAAACTTTTTCACTCTCCACTTTCACTTTCCTGAAGAGGCTTTTTAGTTCCTCTTCACTTTCTGCCATAAGGGTGGTGTCATCTGCATATCTAAGGTTATTGATATTTCTCCCGGCAATCTTAATTCCAGCTTATGCTTCTTCCAGCCCAGCGTTTCTCATGATGTACTCTGCATAGAAGTTAAATAAGCAGGGTGACAATATACAGCCTTGACGTACTCCTTTTCCTATTTGGAACCAGTTTGTTGTTCCATGTCCAGTTCTAACTGTTGCTTCCTGACCTGCATATAGGTTTCTCAAGAGGCAGGTCAGGTGGTCTGGTACTCCCAGCTTTTGAAGAATTTTCCACAGTTTATTGTGATCCACACAGTCAAAGGCTTTGACATAATCAATAAAGTAGAAACAGATGTTTTTCTGGAACTCTCTTCCTTTTTCGATGATCCAGCAAATGTTGGCAATTTGATCTCTGGTTCCTCTGCCTGTTCTAAAACCAGCTTGAACATCAGGAAGTTCATGGTTCACGTATTGCTTAAGCCTGGCTTGGAGAATATTGAGCATTACTTTACTAGCATTTGAGATGAGTGCACTTGTGTGATAGCTTGAGCATTCTTTGGCATTGCCTTTCTTTGGGATTGGAATGAAAACTGACCTTTTCCAGTCCTCTGGCCACTGCTAAGTTTTCCAAATTTGCTGGCATACTGAGTGCAGCACTTTCACAGCATCATCTTTCAGGATTAGAAATAGCTCAACTGGAATTCCATCACCTCCACTAGCTTTGTTTGTAGTGATGCTTTCTAAGGCCCACTTGACTTCACATTCCCGGATGTCTGGCTCTAGGTCAGTGATCATACCATCGTGATTATCTGGGTCGTGAAGATCTTTTTTGTATAGTTCTTCTGTGTATTCTTGCCACCTTTTCTTAATATCTTCTGCTTCTGTTAGGTCCATACCATTTTTGTC
>NW_011494894.1:3325385-3339279 GCF_000754665.1 Bison bison bison
ACAGGGATGATCTTGATCCCTGTCTCCTGTACAATGTCATGAGCCTCAGTCCATAGTTCATCAGGCACTCTATCTACCAGATCTAGTCCCTTAAATCTATTTCTCACTTCCACTATATAATCATAAGGGATTTGATTTAGGTCATACCTGAATGGTCTGGTGGTTTTCCCTACTTTCTTCAATTCAAGTCTGAATTTGGCAATAAGGAGCTCATGATCTGAGCCACAGTCAGCTCCTGGTCTTGTTTTTGCTGACTGTATAGAGCTTCTCCATTTTGGCTGCAAAGAATATAATCAATCTGATTTCGGTGTTGCCCATCTGGTGATGTCCATGTGTAGAGTCTTCTCTTGTGTTGTTGGAAGAGGGTGTTTGCTATGACCAGTACATTCTCTTGGCAAAACTCTATTAGCCTTTGCCCTGCTTCATTCTGTACTCCAAGGCCAAATTTGCCTGTTACCCCAGGTGTTTCTTGACTTCCTACTTTTGCATTCCAGTCCCCTATAGTGAAATGGACATCTTTTTTGGGTGTTAGTTCTAAAAGATCTAGTAGGTCTTCATAGAACCGTTCAACTTCAGCTTCTTCATCATTACTGGTCGGGGCATAGACTTGGATTACTGTGATACTGAATGCTTTGCCTTTGAAATGAACAGAGATCATTCTGTCGTTTTTGAGATTGCATCCAAGTACTGCATTTCAGACTCTTTTGTTGACCATGATGGCTACTCCATTTCTTCCAAGGGAGGCTTATAGTTGAGGCTAACGGTGTCTCTTCCCTAGTTGCGATTTGTGGGCTTCTCATTGCGGTGGCTTCTCTTGTTGCAGATCTCAGGCTCTGGGGCCTGCAGGCACAGCAGTTGGGGTGCACAGGCTCTAGAGTACAGGTCAGTAGTTGTGGTGCATGGGCTTAGTTGCCCTGTGGCATGAGGAATCTTCCTGAACCAGGGATTGAATCTGTGTCCCCTGCGTTGGCAGGTGGACTCTTAGCCCCTGGACCACTAGGGAAGTCCCTCAGTTTCCTTATTACTCACAGTACAGAAGGCAGCACAGCTGTCCTTTCACTTCAGTTCCTCTTGTCCCTGAAGTCTCAGGGGGATGGTGCAGCGTAGAGCATGTCAGCGCTGTACACACAGTGGGTTTGCCGCACAGCTGTGGAAACTCACGCTGAAGAACCTTGGTCTTCTAAAGGGGACTTTGGGCAAACCTGCCCATCCTTTGCCATGAAGGTGACACGGTCTTTACTGTGCTGGTAGGAAACCTTCCCTGTGCTTCAGAGGGAGACACCATCTCTATCTTTTGAGGCTGCTTCTTATACAAACATCCATGAAAAGAAAGAAGGGAACAAAAGCTGACACAAGATACACATGAATGCGAGAGACCCAAGGAGAATGGTCTCCTGATACCCCTTCACTACCTCATCTACATTATGATAGGTTCTCTTGTTATAAATTCTCATAAAACTGTTATTTTCTGTTGATAACACTTATTCCAATTACATTTAATAAAGTGCTAGTATAATTGTTTGTTTTATTTATGTCTTCTTCACTAGATTCTAAGTTCCAGGTGTGTAGAGACTAATTTGAATGCTAAACATCTAACCCTTAGCAAAGCCTACACGAGGTGATCCATAGATGCTCATAGAATTTTGTAGAATGATGAATGAACATGGCTGGGGCCTCTCTGCAAGGAGGTCAACCAGTCCATCCTAAAGGAGATCAGTCCTGAGTGTTCATTGGAAGGACTGATGTTGAAGCTGAAACTCCAATACTTTGGCCACTGATGCAAAGAGCTGACTCATTTGAAAAGACCTTGATGCTGGGAAAGATGGAAGGCAGGAGGAAAAGGGGATGGCAGAAGATGAAACAGTTGGATGGCATCATCAACTCAATGGACATGAGTTTGTGTAAACTCTGGGAGTTGGTGATGGGCAGGGAGGCCTGGCGTGCTGTAGTCCATGGGGTCGCAAAGAGTCGAATGTGACTGAGCAACTGAACTGAACTGAACTGGGGCCTCTCTACTGACTGGAACCTCCTTTGAGAAGTCTGCCCAGATTCTCTAAATATTGGTTTGATGTCCTGTGAGCTTCTGTCCTATCTTATATGTGGTCATTTCGCAACGTTCACTACACCACTGAAATTATTTACTAAACTTTGAACTTCTCCCCAGCAGAGTCATCATTTCTTCCCCAGTGGCTGGAACAATGCTTTACACAGAGTGGAAGCGTAATGGGTATGTGCTTTTGTCTACACAGACCTAAATCTCCCTGTTGACAGCCTTATACATTAAACTGCTCTTGCAGGTCATATCCTAATATCCTTTAAGAAAACAGATAAATGAGTCACAAATATGAAGTTACACCATTTTGATTCAGTGTTTGACCCTTACTTAACTCAAAGAGGAAAATACAGGTAGGTAGCTCAGTTGAACAGCAGCGACTATTTTGTCTGGGAATATCAAACCTAAATCAAATAAACAAGATCACCAGTTCAAGATATTTTACTTTTCTTATATGTCTGATATTTCTGGTGTTGTCTAGAAAATTGAATTGGGACAATTCTCTCTCTCTCTTTTTTTTAGAACAATTCTTATTTTATTAAAAGAAAGTGGCAGGATAGCTTAGTTGAAAGTTCATGGACTTTTGAATCAGAAAAAAAAAAAAAAACAGGAATTCTGGCTTTGTCATTATGAATTCAGGTAAGTTATACCTTTCTTGATTTCTCAATTCAAAAATAGGAATTGTTATATTTATTTTATTGTGCTAAGAAATGGATGTTACGTCTGTCATTTGCTTTGAAAACACACCTGCGCCCCATCCCTTTTGACATTTGTGAATTCTTCGCAAGTTTTGCCATGTGCCAAAGACCTGCTTTCCCCGTAATGCTAAGATGGTCCTGATACTCAGGCACAGGTAGGTGACAAAGGGCTTGCCAGGCAGAGACACCTTCTCCAGCGGTTAACTCTGTACCTAGTGACACAGCAGAGATGCTCACCCTGTGTCCCTCTTCCTGTCAACAGGGCATTAGCCATTCTTTCCAGGCTTAGTTCTTGAACCAGAAGGGACAGTGCCCAACCCCTGATGCTGGCTACACTATTTTCTTCATCACGTCCCTCCTACAGCATGATTTCGACCATTGTTGCTGGAACCTCAGCCTCGAGCCTGCGTCCCCAGCACTCCCCGTGGTTCTGGGAACTTTTTTGCTGTTGTTCAGTCGCTCAGTCCTGTCCGACTCTTTGCAACCCCACGGACTGCAGCACACCAGCCTTCCCTGTCCTTCACTAACTCCCGAAGTTTTTCGAATACTGGAGTGGGTAGTCATTCCCTTCTCCAGGGGATCTTAACAACCCAGGGATAGAACCTAGGTTTCCCGCGTTGCAGGTGGATTCTTTGCCAACTGAGCCACCAGGGAAGCCCTCTGGGAACTACACGATATCTTTAATCTCGTTTTCTACCTACTCAGTCAGAGACAGCTTCTGTCACTTTCATCTAAAGACCTCAAGCTGACATATGGCCCCAGCTTATGAAGGTCCAGTGGGTTCAGCAAGTGAGAGTCAGACTAATTAGCTCAGGTCCGGGAAGGGTTGAGAGGCTTCTCGACAAGCCCAGAGTCTGGGGCCTTAAATGACTGATGATCTGAGCACTGTGCATAATTATTTAGGTCCAGAAAAATGGAAATGAGGCAGTTGTTGATGATTCAAGGAAACACGCATGTTCTTTTCTTTGACTTTCTTTTTTAGGGCATTTGGTTTGACCTCATGCTCAGAATTAACTCAATGTCATGCACTTGCCAAGGAAGCATGTGCCAGGGGAGTTCAGTAAGTATGAAAAGCCTTTCCTCTAAAAAGTAAGGAGCAGCCAATTTGGGGATACACCAGGCCCTCAATTGAAAAGGAGGCATTTGCAGAAATCTTAAAATTTTATGAAACGTTGGCACCAAATTAAGGCATTATTTCATCATCATGTATTTTTGGTCGAAGCGTTTAGGTTTTCTGATCATAAGCATTAAAACTTTGTGTGCAGACTTAGCATTTAATTTTGCTTTCAAAGACTTTCTAATTTTCCCCAAACCACAAAGAATAAAAAGCTATTTTTAAAAGTTCTATACAACTTGGTTTTAAATAAAAACAAAGAGTAGTATGATTTTAAGAGCTCTGGGCTTAAAGTCAAAAGTTTGTGATTTCTGCTCCTCCAACTTGCCTGCTTCCCACTGTTTGATCCCTTCTTGCCTCTGTTTCCCCATTTGTGGAAGTGGGTCATAAGATTTGTTTTACAGAGCTGTTTTGAGGACAGAATCCTGAAACTGTGTATACTAGAGCCCCTGCCTGGAGACTTGACACAGGAGGACCTTGAAGAAGATTGACATTTATACACTACTGTCCCTAAAGTAGGCTTCCCTGGTAACTCAGCTGGTAAAGAATCTGCCTGTAATGCAGAAGACCCCGGTTTGATTCCTGGGTCAGGAAGATCCCCTGTAGGAGGGATAGGCTACCCACTCAAGTATTCTTGTGCTTCCCTAATGGCTCAGATGGTAAAGAATCCGCCTGCAATGTGGAAGACCTGGGTTCAGTCCCTGGGTTGGGAAGATCCCCTGGAGGTGGGCATGGCAACCCACTCCAGTATTGTGGCCTGGAGAATCCCCATGGACAGAGGAGCCTGATGGGCTGTAGTCTGTGGGATTGCAAAGAATTGGACATGACTAGGCAACTAAACACACACACACATGTGTAAAATAGATAACTGTTGGCAAGCTGCTGTATAGCACAGGGAGCTCAGCCTCGTTGTCTGTGATGACCTAGAAAGGTGGGATGGGGGTTGTGGGAGGGAGGTCCACGAGGGAGGGTATATATGTATACATGTAGCAGATTCACTTCCTTGTACAGAAGAAATAGCATTGTAAAGCAGTTATACTCCAATTAAAAAAAGAGGTTGAATTGATTTTGGTTCTGAAACTATTCTGACATAATTTAAGATAAACTATATGGCAAAGGGGAGAAATGTTAGGTCCTTCTATAGTGCAGTTAATGTTTATTTTTAGGAAACTGCTCTCTTGTTATTATTATTTTCCCATAGTCTTAAAAATCTGAAAAGTGAAAGTGTCTCAGTTGTGTCTGACTCTTTGTGACCCCATGGACTATGTAGTCCATGGAATTCTCCAGGCCAGAATATTGGAGTGGGTAGCTGATCCCTTCTCCAGGGGATCTTCCCAACCCAGGGATTGAACCCCGGTCTCCTGCATTGCAGGCGGATTCTTTACCAGCTAAGCTACCAGGGAAGCCCTTAAAAATCTGAACCCCAAATGATTGGTCCAAATCCTTATTAGAGAGAGGATTTTTTTTTTTTTTTTAATATAAGACTGTCAGGATGGGGGCTAAAAGGAAGGAAGATCCAGATTGTGATAAATGAGGACTCCATAAACCTAAGTTTGTTTCTTCGGGGCAGGAGAGAAGGCATCGTGGGAAACATGGGGCATCCCATAGGAGGATCAATCCTTTATTTCTGTCTTTTTTCCTGCTCCTGAGCTGTAAGCGCTACAAATACAGTGCATATCAGCCCTCCTTTGCCATCTTCCCTCCCACACAGACACAAGAACAATTTGTTACTGTCCTAGGGCTTGCAATTATGGAGTCTAAACCTGCACACACATAAAGGAGTTCAGTTCAAGTTGAATGTCAGTGTGAAAGAGCTGATAGCATTTCTAAAAACCTGCCTCCTTTGAGCCTGAAGGATCGACAGATGTGTGTGTTACACAGAACGTCTTGGAGCAGGGCATTTGTTTGTGCTTTGATGTGTGGCCAGAGCTATTTGCAGGGCTCATCATCATATGATGTTGGTTTGAAGCCTCTGCCTGACAAGGGCCGGCTCCCAGCTCCTCCACCACCCCATTCCCGGGTTGTTAGTATCGGCCCTTGCTGTCTGAGACCACTTTGTCACAGCAGTGCCTCCGTGTACCCTGAAGTCATTCCTTTAACCTGCCATGTTTCTGCTCTGGCTATTTCAGCTTTCCTGACAGTCTTGTCCGAGCAGTTCTGTTGGGCAATGAGGTTCTTCATCTCCAGCCTGGAACTCTAATATGGGCCCATGTTAAAGAACATCAAGGGAAGGCTGGACCCACAGAACCGGCAGCAACCTTTAGGTCTATAGTTGTGCCTTAAATGGAAGTGTTACATAAGGGTGTTTATCATACACTATGACCAGCCTCGACAAGCCTGTGCACCAGCTTGTAGAGGAGATGGCTTCTCTGGGACTCACTCACCCACATCACGCACTTTCAGAAGGGCTTCTGGTTTTCAGGTCCCTGCGGGTTTGGTTCAGACTTCTAACTATTGGGATGGTCAGATGTGGTCAAAGCAGCTACTTGAAGAACTCATTCAAGGAAAAGGTGCTCTTTTTCATGGCTATACTATTGACCCCACTTTTTCTGCCCCACACTCCCCAGACAGCTTATATTTAATTAATTTTGCTGTTAGTCTCTCTGTCATGTCTGACGGTTTGTGAGCTGGGGCTGTAGCCTGCTAGGCTCCTCTGTCCATGGGATTCTCCAGGTAAGAATACTGGAGTGGGTTGCCATTTTCTTCTCCAGGGGATCTTACTGACCCAGGGATTGAACCCAGGTCTCCTGCATTGCAGGCAGGTTCTTTATAGTCAAAGCCATCAGGGAAGCACCATTTCTTTAATGGCTATACCATTGACCTAACTTTCTATGTCCCACACCCCCCAAAGTAGTTTGTATTTAATTAGCTTTGCTGAGCCTCAATTTTTCTTGTCTCAGAAATGGGGATAGTATTTTATATCTCATAGAGTTTCTTTGAGGATTAAGTGAAATAATGGTTAGAAATCAGTTGACAAATCAGAGGCATTGCGTTTCCTTCCCTCTATGTTTATAACAATTGTCACAACTTGTCATCCTTAGGGATGATTCCACCATCTGTTCTGTGTGTCATGCCAACAAAAATCATGCTGAAATATATATAGAACAATAACTCAGCACTACTGGCCAGTAAAAACCTAATGAGACCTGTTAATTAGCTAGATTATTCTCAACCCTGTGCTTTGGCAGAACAAGATAAATGACAGAAATTAGTCCATGACTCTTGTATCAGCCAAAATGAACAAGGAATTTCATGGCATGCACTAAGGGCTTATGTATACAGTGATCTTAATTACATGTACGTTATTGCAGTGGGGTCATCAGTGAAAGTTTTGCATCTGACTCTAAATCTGCTTAGATCCTTACTTACCAAATCAGTATTACATTCATTATTAGCCCTCATATTTGAGTAGCCTAGGCTTCCCTTGTGGCTCAGATGGTAAAGAGTCCGCCTGCAATGCAGGAGACTTGGGTTCAATCCCTGGGTCGGGAAGATCCCCTGGAGGAGGCATGGCAACCCACTCTAGTATTCTTGCCTGGAGAATCCCTTGGACAGAGGAGCCTGGTGGGCTACAGTCCGTGGGGTTGCATAGAGTCGGACACGAGTGAGCGATGAACACACAGAGAAGATTCTGATGATGGAGATGATTCCAAATTCTTAAACTTCTGGTATCTCAAAACTTTGCTAAAGAGGTATCCAATCAGTAGTGGTAACCACTGCTTCATTTAGAACATGGAGATCAGTTGCCAGAGGTGGATCCTGACTCTGGCAATTAATTTCAAGACCACATTAGAAAACATCTAGCTTCCAATCAGAGTGTGTGTGTGTTAAGTCACTTCAGTTGTGTCCAACTCTCTGTCACCTTGTGGATTGTAGCCCACTAGGTTCCTCTGCCCTTGGGATTTTCCAGGCAAGAATACTGGAGCATGGGTGCCATGCTCTCCTCTAGGGGATCTTCTCCACCCAGGGATTGAATCTTGGTCTCCTTCACTGGCCAGGTGGGTTCTTTACCACTAGCACCACCTGGGAAGCTCCTCTAATCAGAGTAACTGCTAATTACACTCAAGATCCCATTAGAAATTTTAGCCTCATTATAACTCAAACAATATATCTTTCTGATTTAAATAAGAATGCTAAATATTTGCTTATACCTTGTAGTAGTTTGGGGTTAAAGTATAAAGAAGAGAAAGGTAATTGATGACAAAATTATCTTCACAATCACTTGCATTGATTACATTACTTCTGATTCAAAAGAGAGTCAGTTTATTCAGATTATAATCACAAATGTTATATTTTTTAAGATGGCATGATTTCACTGGGGGTGTGTCTGTGGTGCTTTACAATTGGCAGATTCATTAATGAGTGACCAAAGCTCTGCCTCAAGATTTAGCATGTTTAATAGTAATTGGAGTATGTGTAGAAAACATCCATTCCTAAAATACTATGATTATTCTATTAGGCTGATTCTAGGAGATGATGCTTAATTCTCTATCCTGTCATTTATAGCTGGTTTTCCTAGTAATGGTGATTCACTTATATCTTATTCTTGATTGTCCATGGCCAAGTGGCGCTTGTGGTAAAGAACACACCTGCAATGCAGGTAGACATAAGAGATGTGGGATTGATCTTGGGGTCAGGAAAGTCCCCTGGAGGAAGGCATGGCAACCCACCCCAGTATTCTTACCTAAAGAATTGCATGGTCAGAGGAGCCTGGCAGGCTACAGTCCATAGAGTTAAGTCTGACACGTCTGAAGCAGCTTAGCACAGCACAGGATACACAGCCAAGTACTGTGATACTAACTTAGTAAACAGAGTCCACAGGTAACTTGATACCATAGTTGGTTAGCTGTCATAGTTGGTTAGTTGTGGAGCTGTCTTTGTTTTGTAGAATTCTCTCTGCTAGATCTAGGAACAAGGAAAGTTGGCTTGAATATTTGAAAGAATACTATTCTGTTGGCATAGAACGAAGAAGCATAATATAAAATCAATAAAGAGTGATTTTGCTGTGTGTTTTACTATTGCATCGGCTGAACAATTTATTTGTGGTTTTCCATAACATGTTATGAAAAACCCAAACAAACACTTTTTGGCCAACCCAATACTTTTCATGTCTCACTTCCATCCTTAGACAGAGATAAGAATGTCTATCATGTATAATAGATGTATCAAGCTAAGGAACGAATGTATCAATCTAAGGAACGAAGAAGAAAATGACCAGGACTGTGTGTTTATTGAACAGTTTTAATGTTAAACCATGTAGGATTAACTAGCAATCTACTTCTGCTTCATTGGTTACTGTAAAGCCTTGGACTGTGTGGATCACAACAAACTGGAAAATTCTTCAAGATATGAGAATACCAGGCCACCTTACCTGCCTCCTGAGAAAGCTGTATGCAGATCAAGAAGCAACAGTCAGAACTGGACATGGAACAACAGGGTGGTTCCAAATTGGGAAAAGAGTATGTCAAGGCTGCATACTGTTACCCTGCTTATTTAACTTATATGCAGAGTACATCCTGCAAAGTGCCAGGCTGGATGAAGCACAAGCTGGAATCAGGATTGCCAAGAGAAATATCAATAACCTCAGATATGCAGATGGCACCACTCTTATGGCAGAAAATGAAGAGGAACTAAAGAGCCTCTTGATGAAAGTGAAAGAGGAGAGTGAAAAAGCTAGCTTAAAACTCAACATTCAGAAAACTAAGATCATAGCATTCGGTCCCATCACTTCATGGCAAACAGATGGGGAAAGAATGGAAACAGTGAGAAACTTTATTTTCTTGGGCTCCAAAATCACTGCAGTTTGTGACTGCAGCCATGAAACTAAAAGATGTTTGCTCCGTGGAAGAAAAGCTATGAAAAACCTAGACAGCATATTAAAAAGCAGAGACATTACTTTGCCAACAAAGGTCTGTCTAGTCAAAGCTATGGTTTTTTCAGTAGTCATGTATGGATGTGAGAGTTGGACAATAAAGAAAGCTGAGTGGCAAAGAATTGATGCTTTTGAAATGTATTGGAGAAGACTCTTGAGAGTCCCTTGGACTGCAAGGAGATCCAACTAGTCTATCCTGAAGGAAATCAGTCCTGAATGTTCATTGGAAGGACTGATGCTGAAGCTGAAACTCCAGTATTTTGGCCACCTGATGGGAAGAACTGACTCATTGGAAAAGACCCTGATGCTGGGAAAGATTGAAGGCAGGAGGAGCAGGGGACGACAGAGGATGAGTTGATTGGATGGGATCACCAACTCAACGGACATGAGTTTGAGCATGCTCCAGGAGATGGTGGAGGACAGGGAAGCCTGGGGTGCTGCAGTCCATGGGGTCACAAAGAGTCGGACATGACTGAGCAACTGAATAACAACAAATATACCTCTTCGTTTCCTAAACCAAATTTTGCCAGTGAGGTACCTTTTCGCATAAAAATGCTTCTGCCACTAACCCTCAAATACTGTTTGGCCTTATGGTGTCATGGAAATGATTGGAGACAGAGAACATGACTGTATACAGATGCCTGAATTGATACTGATGGAAACAATCTTGTGACTTGATTCTGCGTTTATATAAAGGCAGGAATTGGAAGTTCCAGACTCACTGCCCTTAGAATTGAGATGGACTCTAGTGAATTAGTTTAATCAAGTGTTTTGAATCTCTAGCCATTTTCAGTTCTTAAACACCCAGCTAGGGTCTTTTTTCTGTTTTAGGGTCTCATCCCAAATTAAGGCACAAAAACAATAACCAGTTTCTTTATGACTAAGCCAAATCTGAAAAGTTGCCATCTTGAAAGGTAGCAAATTCAGTCTTATTTGAGCAGGAAAAAGCAAAAAAGCGCCCATGTCAATTTAACTTTACTCTTGGGAATCCCAATACCACAGTTTTGCAAGTGAAGTATTCCTTTGTATGGAATGTGTAACAATGGGAATTTTTGAGCAGCTCAGATAAATTGGAAAGAACATGGACATGAGTAATGAAAATGATGAAGGAGCTGGAAGACCTGATTTATGGCAGAAGATGAAAAGAATTTAATATGGATATCTTGGCTAAGTAAAGAATAGATCCTTTGATTAATAACTATGCATTCTTGAAGTGCATGAGCACTATGAAAAAATCAGTAAGTTTGGGGTGTGGAAAACATGAATAATGGAATCAATTAAGTAAAGGAAAATAGGCTGAATGTCAAATGTAAGATATCTATTTCTGGATTTTTCAGATGTGCCTCTTCAGGTACTTTCAATGTTAAATATTTTGTAGTAAGATGAATAAGCTCTTAACATTTTCAATTGTTTTTTTCTAAAAGAAGCAAAATCTCCCAAGAGTTTTGAAAGGATGCATTTTGTCACAGGGGCATAGTGGTCAGATTCTGGGGTCTATGATCTTCAGGACAGAGACTTTGTATCTAATGTTATTGGTCCTAAAGCTGAAGAACGGGGTTCTGATTTTCCTCTGGGAAGTTTGTCTCAGGCCTCTGAGAGAGGCTGAGGGGAACAGTTGCCAGGGCTTTGACACCCATTGATCCAGGACGACCTGATGCACATTATCAGCTAGTAAGAGGAGTCTGAGGTTCAGTTCAGAAGTTGGAAAAGTCTTCAGTTGAAATATATGAATGAAATATGTCAGCATGGTTATGCTCAGACTTCACTTGCCAAGACAGAAGTTACAAATGCACCCAAGGATGTGGAGGAGCGAATCTGGAGATTCCAAGCAGGCTGGCACCATGGTTTAACTAACACATGTACGTGGATTATCTGTCATTCCAATAAATCTTGGGATCCAGGATGGCAACTTACTGTTTAATCTCAGGCAAATGCCCACCCTCTCTGCATCTCAGTCTGCTCTTCTGTGGGCAGCTCCAAGAACTGTTGTGAGGATTGCGTCAAAGATATTTATAGAGCTCAGCAAGTGCCTGATTTAGTAAGTGTTCATTGCATGCATGAGTGTTCAGTCACTCAGTCATGTCTGACCCTTTGCGGCCCCATGGACTGTAGCTTGCCAGGGCCCTCTGTCCACGGGATTTTCCAGGCAAGAATATTAAAGCAGGTTACCATGTCTTTCTCCAGGGAATCTTCCCGACCCAGGGATTGAACCGGAGTCTCCTACATTAGCAGGTGGAGTCAAAGTCACATGGGAAGCCCCTAAATGTTCAGTAAATCTTAGTAATTATTCTTGTTACTAGCTGGGTTCTCCACCCTGACTATATCCTCCAACACTCTGATCACACCTCTTCTTCCAAAGGTAAGGACCCGTGATGGGCTATTCTTAGAGGAGATGAAAGAGTATAATGTCATCATTCCATGAGAAAGTATGGGATATTTCACATATATGTAGATTTCAGGAAAACCTCCATGGTTGAAATTAAAATCTGAATAGTCTGACATGTCTATATTATAATATTCTAATAGAAATTCAATCTTATTCTATTTCATTGTGAATGATAATCACTTTGCTTATTTCTCTACTTTTTTCAAATCTTAATTTGCTGCTTTTATTTGTATTCTTTCTGTTATTAACTTTTTAATTCTAATTTATATTTTACTAGGATTTTTGTGATTTCTAGTTTCACTGTAAGCCACCCCAAATCTTCTGTATAAAAATTAAGGATATAAACAAATAAATAAAATACACATAATTGAACTACTTATAAAACAGCATTTTATATATATAGTTTAGGAATATATGCTCATGTTCTTAAAGAATGGAGAAATTCGTGTCAACAAAGAATAGCAAACTAACGATGCTGATTCACCCTGGAGGAAAGAAAAGGGAGTTTGGGAAGGAAATTCCAGAAAGCTTTGGCTGTCCTGGGAATGTATGGAATGGATCTAGGGAAAACAGTAGGTGCAGGCTTCAGTTGTTTTTCAGTCGCTTAGCACGTCCGACTCTGCAACCCCATGGACTGTAGCATGCCAGGCTTCCCTGACCTTCACTATCTCCCAGAGCTTGCTCAGACTCAGGCTTCAGTACCAGGACATAGTTTCCATGTTGAGTGATCCTGGGGAAATTGGCATAAAGACTGTCTACGAAGATCAGTTTGATCAATTCAAAGGTGATGCGAACTCTAAAGCACAGCTGGCTTCTGTGTGTGTTGCCTGTGACTCGGTTCTCTGTGCTTCATACTGCACCTTCTGACAGTGCTTATGTTCCTTGCTGGTATCAATCTTTTCTGTCCTTATTATTTTATTTTCTGGGAACTCAGTGTACATACAGGGTTCTATTAACAGCACTGACAGCTAAAGTTTTTAACACCAAATGCTTTACAGGCACCATCTAATCCCATCACTTTAATCTTCTCCTAAAAGTCTTTGCAATTCTACACTCGAAACTAGAGCAGAATCAACTAAATTGAAAGTCCATCCCCTCCAGGAAGGCTAATCAAACAGTGATGCCAGAGACTGGGTTTTCATGTACAGGGTTTGGCTGAGCACTTCTGCCTGGGTTAATTGTTGTGATGGCATAACTCTGGGTTAGGAAGGCTTAGAAAACAAGCAATTTGAAATTAGAGGCAAAACTGGAAAATAAGAATCTTGGGTGCTGCAGATACAGAGCAAGAAAAGAGATCAGTAACACAATGTGGGATTGACTTACCATGGGCAAGGCATTCAGTTTTGTAAATGAATAAATATCAGAAATCCAAGTCAGATGAGTATGTCACATCAGAAGAGGAAAATGAGGCTTACAGAGTGTTAAGTGACGTGCTCATAGCCAAATAGCTAATGGTAGGCAGAGCTGGCTTCAAATCTAGATTTGTCTTCCCTCTGGAGCTCCTGTCCTTGACTTTTAGGTCATGAACTTATGTGCAAATTTCATAGTTACTTTTACTCAACTGAGCAAGCATGTATATTTCCTCACTTGTCAATAAAAATTTAATTTCTCTCTCAAGCTCCTTTGATTTCAGATGCAAACATTTTAATTTAGACATTACCAGGGAAACCCAGTAGTATTTAATTTTGTCGTCTCTCATTTCAGGTTTGAAGTTATTCTGCTATACCCTGCTTTTCCCTGGAGTTAACGCTGTGCTCAGCAGGCTACGTAG
>NW_011494894.1:3339379-3363488 GCF_000754665.1 Bison bison bison
TTATTTTCTGACTTGGATGTGTCTCGGTGGCCCGCTGTTGTCCGTTCAACTTTCCAGCTTGTCTCCACCATAATATGGTGCCTGTGGCATTTTACCAGTGGAATCCCTGCTGGACAGGCCACTTTATAGTCTCTGTGTTAGTGCCCTGCTGTAATTCCTCTGTAATCTACCAGCACTCTGCACTTTGGCCAACTGCTGCTCCCAGCCTGGGGGACCACAGCAACCTCTTAGTGTGTTCCTGCTGATTCCAGGGTCGAAAGAGTCTCCTCTCCCCAGCCGTCTTCTTCCCCTTCCATTATAGTTTATTACAATATATTGAGTGTAATCCCATGTGCTATACAGTAGGACTTTATTGGTTATTTTAGGTATAGTAGTTTGTCTGCTAACTCCAACTCCTAATTTGTCCCTCCCCCGCCCTTTTCTCCCCTCTGGTAGCCATAGGTTTGTTTTCTATGTCTGTGAGTCTGTTTCTGCTTTGTAAATACGTTCATTTCTATCTATTTTTTTAGATTTCATATATAAGTGATATCAAATGGTATTTGTGTTTCTCTGTCTGACTTACTTTACTTGGTATGATAATCTTCAGGTCCATCCATGTAGCATCATGGATCTAGCCCTCTCCTTTATCCTTGATGGTGCCCACACCACACTGGCACAGCCAATTCCTTTCTAAGGTCCTCCCCAGGAAAATGGAGGCCCAGGTTCTCCCATTTTTTGAATTTAATGACTTCATTGAAAGGCTGCAGGTATTTTTGGCTTCCCAAGGAGGCTGAGCTTGAAGAATGGAGGGGTTAGAATACCACTTCCTGCCTCTCTCATTAACGGATAACTCTCATGGTTTGTATCTATTCTAGCTCTAATATCTTTTCTACCTCAGCCTGCAGCATTCTCTCTAGATTGATGTAGGGGTGAAGAACGGAACCAAGCTGACGATGTGGTTGTTCAGTCGCCCAGTCGTGTCCGACTGTTTGCGACCCCAGGGACTACAGCACGCCAGGCAGTTAACAATATCTTCTTCCTGATCCTTTGGTCTTACTCGTGGATCTGAAATGTTTGAGCTTACTGCTCTAGTTGTTCCTTTTGAAGCTCTTCCTTAGAGCAAAATGGCCTGAGGGCTCCCAGCCTTGTTGGGGAGGTCACTTCTATAGCGGGGGGTGGGTGATGAGATGAAATAGCACTCCAGTTTGTGCTTACAAATCATTTTCCAACTTCAGTTAAATAATTACACCGTGTTGGAGGCATCACTTTGGGGGGGATTCCCAAAATTCATAATATTATTCTGTGGAAGTTACTGATGTTGAAAGGTTGCCGAAATACTGAGGACTTCATAAGTTCAGTCAAAGTTACTTAATTTGCTACTCTTGTTCCTGTTACTTCAGGAACCTTGACATTTAAGACACATAAAAAGGAATAATTATGTAAGTCATAAAATTAACACATACTGCGGCAGTTCACAAAATATGTAAGCCAAGTCTGTCTTCCTGCAGGTGTTGGGAATTCACGGGTGAGAAAAATTTGGCATTGACACAGGATGCTGATTATTATGTGGGCTTGTGCAACTTACATTATCAATCATCTTTGTTTGCACAAGAGAAGCCCTGTTACAATAGTCTTTAAGGAATTGCCCAGATTGTTTTGTTCACATCAAAACTGTTTTAATCCTGGACTCTTGGTTCATCTCCATGTCCATGCAGAAACCAAATTCTGTCTTGCAAATATTTGTCCTGGCTTCTCCATCCCCATTATTACTGCCTTAGTTCAGACCTTTGTCTGAACTAGTTTATCTCTTGTCTATAATATTATAAGATTCTCCAGACTCTTCCTGCCTCACCCAGTACATACTTTGTGTGCACCCAGGTATTCCTTATTAAATACAGATCTGATCTTTCCTTCCCACTTGGGAAGCTGTGATGCCTGGCTACTGCTTATAGAATAAAACACCATCCCTTTGAGCAAAGTGTATAAGGCACTTTTCTATCTGCATCTAAATCATGTCAGCATGTATGCATGCGTTCACTCACTTGTTCAATAGATTTTTATTGAATGCGTCATGGCAATATATACAAAGATTAATGGGCACAGTTTATGCCCAGATAAGAGTGGGGTTCTGGGTAAGGAGTAGATAGAAAGGAGAAAAATAAGGAGAGAAACCACTACACTGGCTGTAATAGGAAGATGCAGAAGATACAGTGGAGTGTGTGTGTGTGTGTGTGTGTGTGTGTGTATGCGCTCAATTATGTCTGACTCTTTGTGACCCTATGAGAGATACAGAGGAAGTGTTCACTAAATCTGTTGGGGAAAGTTAGAGAAGACATTATCGTTTACTACTTAGACTTTCCTTCCCCAAGGCACCTTTAATTCAGCAGTTCCACCATCATCTTTCAATTCTGCTAAATTAAGAGTTTCATGATAAGCAGATTCTTTTTCCTTATCTTTGTTGTCCCAGAGTTGCCTAACAAAGTACTTGGAACTTTGTGGCAACCAGTAACCACAGTTGAATTAGGACATCATACTGAATTTTGTCTGAAATATGCTGAGGTTTGGAACTGTCTTTGCTACTGAGGGATGTTCATTTTAATGACAATTATTTATGAAACAATATATTTTTTCTCCTAAATATACCCTTAGATGTTTGCCTTACTATCTGTTCTCTTTTTGAACCATAGGTAATAGCCATGTTTAATTTACTTGTTCACACTTAATTCTTAAAGTTAGTACTTAGCATTTTTAAGAGATGGGATTCCAATAGTCATAGAAAAAAAAAGCTTCCTGATTATAAGGACAAACTTAACATAATAGAGAAAATACTGCAACAAATAGTTAGCACTGAGTAGCTGAGTAGTGAGACTAGAAAGCTTCATGAGGAGAGCAGCCCAAGATGGCCGACTTCGAGGATCGGGTGTCGGATGAGGAGAAGGTACGCATAGCTGCTAAATTTATCACTCATGCACCGCCAGGGGAATTCAATGAAGTATTCATTGATGTCCGGCTACTACTTAACAATGATAATCTCCTCAGGGAAGGGGCTGTAATAAAAAAAAAAAAAGAAAGCTTCATGAGGAAGGTCAGCATCTAGCCTGATTTCAAAAGGAGGGGTCAGGCGAAAAGAAGCGATGAGAAACGTTTCAGAGAAAGTGGTCTGTATGCAAAGGTGAGAAGTACATATAGGGCATGAGATATGGATGGTTAGACCATAGGGAGGGAAACATTTAGGATTAAAAAAGAAAGTGCTTGGTGTGCTTGCTTATTTTTTTAAACATTGTATCTTGTGCTTTTAAGGTGCTTAATCCAAAATTTATTGATTTCCTGGATTAATAGCAGAATGGTTAAAAAAAATAAGGAAACTGAAATCCAGATAGAATCTCCTGGATAGTACATGAAGTTAATTTTAAGTGTATAACACTTCTTTTTTAAATCAAAGTTTTAGAATATAATACAGTGGATCATTTCTGTCTACCAGGGATTCCCAGGTGGCTCAATGGTAAAGAATCCACCTGTCAATGCAGAGATGCAGATTTGATCCCTGGGTTAGAAAGATTCCCTGGAGAAGGAAATGGAGGCCCACTCCAGTATTCTTGCCTGGGAAATCCCATGGCAGAAGAGCCTGGCGGGCTAAGGAACCATGGGTCACATAGAGCCAGACACAACTGAGCATGTATATATACATATATATATGGAATAGTAAACGGTTGTGCTCTGATCCCCTAAACAAAGCCAGAATGAAAGAAGGAAGTTGGAAATCAAGAGAGAGCTGTCTTGAGACACTGGAGAGCATCATGGTAATATTAGCCCTCCACCCTCCCTGCCCTTGTTTTCTCTAAGTCCAACTTCAGCTTAGGCCTAGCGGGTGAAAGGTCTCCCCACTTGTTTTGCCAGGTTAAGTTCAGTTCAGTTCAGTCGCTCAGTCGTGTCCGACTCTTTGCGACCCCATGAATCACAGCATGCCAGGCCTCCCTGTCCATCACCAACTCCCAGAGTTCACTCAGACTCACGTCCATCGAGTCAGTGATGCCATCCAGCCATCTCATCCTCTGTCGTCCCCTTCTCCTCCTGCCCCCAATCCCTCCCAGCATCAGAGTCTTTTCCAATGAGTCAACTCTTCGCATGAGGTGGCCAAATTCTATTAGTCAGAGCAGAAGCTGATCTGGCAAGTTTAGTGACTTAATATCCACTGAATCATAAAAGAGACTTAATTTTATTGTGAGAAAGCTCTTACAAGGCCTAACCAATTTCTGCTTCCCACTGTCATCAATGCTCTGATTCAAAATGTGTGTTAAGTTGCTTCAGTGGTGTCCTACTCTGTGCAACTCTATGGACTGTAGCCTGGCAGTCCTCTGTCTATGGGATTCTCAAGGCAAGAATACTGGAGTGGGTTGCCATGCCCTTCTCCAGGGGATCATCTTGACCCAGGGATGGAACCCATGTCTCTTGTGTCTCGTTCATTGGCAGACAGGTTCTTTACCACTAGTGCCAAATAATGCCCACCTATTTTTAGGATAGTCTAGATTGCTGCTGCTGCTGCATCGCTTCAGTCGTGTCTGACTCTGTGCAACCCCATAGACGGCGGCCCACCAGGCTCCCCCGTCCCTGGGATTCTCCAGGCAAGAACACTGGAGTGGGTTGCCATTTCCTTCTCCAATGCATGAAAGGGAAAAGTGAAAGTGAAGTCGCTCAGTTATGTCCGACTCTTCGTGACCCCATGGTCTGCAGCCTACCAGGCTCCTCCGTCCATGGGATTTTCCAGGCAAGAGTACTGGAGTGGGGTGCCATTGCCTTCTCCACAGTCTAGATTAGAACACTACTATCTCAGCTTCTGGGAGAGGAGGGTGACTAAGAGTCATCATCCCCCATCCAGGCCTGACTATCATGATTCCAGCTTTCACAGCATACTAAAAAGGCATTCGCGTGTAGACAAGAGACTGTTTTCTGGTAACTCAGAATCTCATAAACGCTTGTTGCCTTAGCTGCATCTGACATTCTACTGCGGGACAAATGGGCCCCTGCAGCGGCCAGATTGTTTTCATGTTTTATCTGTTTTCCTTTGGAAAAGGTTGAACTCTCTACTTTGTTTTGTGATGTCTAGGGGTACTGTGCTTATGTGGTTTTTGGCAAGTTTGTTTGACCCTGGATTCCTCCAAATGTCATTCTCTAAGGCAACAGAATATTCACTGAAGGCTCTTAAAAATACACCAGTTTTCTTTTGGTGGTGGGGGGTGGTTTGTCCTTGATGGATTAGGGTATAATTATTTGTAATAATGAATATACTATTACGGGAACATTTTGGAGCAGAAGCAAAACATTTAAAAATGCAATAATAACAACTGCATGTAAGAAAAACAAGGTATCTTTTGATGATCCCTTTAAGATTCATACCCCTATTCTCATCTTTGCATCAAATGTTTATTTAGTAGGATCTAATAGAGAACATCTTGCCAAGACTTGGGGACAGCAAAATGAATATATCTCCCGACTTTTCAGGAATTGCAATCTCGTACAGAAGTCAGGGCATATATTACTATAACCAGAGTATATCTAGGCTCCACAGAAAAATACAGTTCACAGTGATAATAAAAAACAAACCAGCAATATTTCTCCAGCTCATCTACTATATATATAGTTTGGTCTGCCATTTCCCACCTCAAATTTTCCCAGCGAATTCGGGAAACTCTGAGAGAGTATTTCACCTGTGCTAACCAACAGGGGTTTCTTGTCTATGAGGTGGACTCCAGGAGTTCTTCATCGTGCCTTGGTTGGCTGGTTGGTTGTTTAGTCTCTGAGTCATGTCCAACTCTTGCAACCCCACGGACTGTAGCCTGCCAGGCTTCCCTGTCCATGGGATTTCCCAGGCAAGAATACCAGAGTGGATTGCTATTTCCTTCTCCAGGGGATCTTCCTGACCCAGGGATTGAACCCGCATCTCCTGCATTGCTCGCAGTCTCCTGAATTGCATGCAGATTCTTAACTGACTGAGACGCCAGGAAAGCTTTCGTCATGCCTTACTGCACAGGTATCTTGGCCACCTTGAGAGGCTACCGTGTTCGCTTTCCTGCCTTTTGCTCTGTTCAAGAGAAGAAAATGCTTTCTGTCCCTAGCTGGTTGCTGTGGTCTACTGCCTGGACTAAAAAGAGGCAGCACTGAGTGTGCTCTGTGCCCGGCGGATCTTAATAAAGCAGCACTTTCATTTAATCATGTTATAAACTCTAACTCCCTGGGATGTTGGCTAAGTTCTGCTAGAGTTATTAGGGAGGATGGTGATGGATGGGCTGAAAGAAAATGGGATCAACATACTTCAAGTGGCACTTGAAACTACCCCTCCTTTCCTACGTGACCCGCTGGGCTTGGATTAATTGTTGCCGACAATAATTTTCTTTCACAGAATGCTTCTTTGCTTTTTAGGCACGTAGATCTTGTGCTCTCTCAACCTTGATGTTCCTCTACCTATGGATTTATTTGATAAAATACACTGAGTACCTACTATGTGTCAGGTACTCTGTTGGACCTTGGTGATATACTGGTGGATGAAACAGCCCCAGTTTCTGTTATCATGCATCTTAGCAGAAGGAATTACAGCCCTCAACGGTCTAAATATTCAGTAGATAGACAGCTTATGTTTTAAAAAAAATGTACTTATTTTTAATCGCAAGATAATTGCTTTGCAATATTGTGTTGGTTTCTGCCATACATCAACATGAAGCAGCCATCAGTCCCCTCCCTCTTGACATCATATGTCCCCTCCCTCTTGGCTTCTAACCCCTGCTGCAGAACAAATGAACAGCAGAAGGCTGTTTGTTAATGCAGAATAAAGAAGGGCCATAGGATTTCAGAGGAGCAATTGATTACTGGAAAGGCTGGACTAAACTCTGTGAAAGAGACGAGAGTTGAGACCTTGAGGGAAAGGACTAGACGGATGGAAATGAACAGGAATAGCATTCTAGGAGAACTGCGTATGGCAGGTCCCAGAAGAGAGAGGCAGTCCCGGTTTGTGTCCGTGAATGCCAGGAGAAATTCTCAGGACAGTGTAAAGTCTCAGTGACCTTGATTCAGATCACAGTCTGATCACTGGGTGTGGACGTGAGTGACTTTGGGTCAGTTCATTAGATTCTCTGAGTCTCAGTTTTCTAATCTGTAAAATGACGATATTAAGACCCACTTCCCTGGTGGTCCAGTGGTTAAGGCTTCCTCTTCCAGTGCAAGAGGTGCCAGCTTGGTCCCTGGTTGGGAAGCTAAGATCCCACATGCCTCATCGCCAAAAAAGGAAAACATAACAGATGCAAAATTTAACAATGGTCCACATAAAAAATAATTTTCAAAAGGACCTACTTCTTGGATTTTTGTATTGATTATGAGTACAAAGTATATAAATGTAGAAAAAGGGCTAAGAATCATGCTAACAAATAGGAAGTGCTCAAAACTGATAGGTCTTGGTTGAGCAGATGATGCCTGTAGGATGAAGGAAGTACTTACTTTTAGATATTTATTTTTGGCGTTTACCTGTTGCTCTTGCCTGGGTGAAAATAACTGAGAAACACTCTTCTTGTTTTGTTACCCACAAGGTGAAAGAAAAACCAATAGAAAAATAAGTGAAGAACATGAACTATTTTCTTACAATTCTTCCAACTTCTTATCATATGTGCTAAGCAGCTGAATTACTCAGCCAGATTCTGTGTTTGGGAACATGTGCTGGGCCAGTTGGGGGCTGGGAAAGGACAGCCGTTTTTTCCCCATTGCTCTTTACTTGGCAAATGGGGAGCAGAGCTGTGTGTGAGATGAACTAACCAGATACATCACTGTTATGCCAGAACATCAAGTTAGGTGATTTGAATTTAAAAGCTATTAACAAACAGGGCTCATATGTTTCTACTTCCCATCATAAACACTAGCTTATAGACACTCATCTCTATTTGTTCCAATTGTGTCTTAGCCTTTATTTGTGACAAAATCGGCTTCACTGATTTAACTTGCTCAGTCCTACTGTTGGCTTCTAATCTGTTTCCTTTATAATCACTTTAAACTCAAAGTCAAAAGTGAAGATGCCATTTCGCATAGAATAACGCAGATCTTTAATTTCAATTCCACATAGTCAAGGCTTTGAACAAGTCCTTGTGGAAAGCTCTCCTGAGTTTCTGTTGTAGCCACACTACAGTAAAATGAGCAGAATCAGAAATAATATGTCTGGCTCTTTTTAGTTTTCAGTGTCTTTTGCTGAAAGAATGCCAGCTTGTACCAGAAAATCTAAAAGAGAAAGACAGAGAATTGTCAGTGGGAGTGAGATATTTCATAGTTGCAATAAAAAACCAGCTAAAACTAAAAGGAAAGTGAGAGCATTTGGTAAACATGAAAAAAAAGAAGCAAGAAATAGGGGGAAAAGAATTACTAGATAGGCTAACAGTTTGCAAATAAGCCAAATGGCAAAGAATTGTTGAAAGAAGAATGGTACCTGATTACTGGCCAGCGATTCAACACTTGTCTCTACTGAATGAGATGGAAGACTCAAAGGGGATTGTAATTCCAATCCAGTGGGTTTCTTGTACTCTGAATTACCAGCAGACTAGAACAGCTCATATCATGATTTAATTGAGCAAGGCATCTCTAAATTTGTAGCCCCAATCCTTTTTGTTCCTAATATGGTTCCTTAGCCTTTCTTCTGAGATTGAACACCTGAGCACCGTTGTATTCAAGTTAATTGATTAAGTGTATCATTGTAGCTGCCAGTGAGACTCTTGAGGGCATGGAGCCTGTTGTGTCCATCAGTGAGTTTCCTATGCCTGACCCAAGACTGGGCACACATTAGGTGTTTTCTGAAAGTTGTGACATGAATGAATAAACTAGTGACCCTTTGGCATGGCCAAACAGGCTTTCAGCCCGTTTCTTTGACTATTCTTTAGACAGATTGCTTATTATTCTACTTCCTCTGAAGCAATGAATTCTCTCTGACATCCAAGAAACATTCAAAAAGAGAAATAGGACTTTGATTCCCAAAAGGGTTTCCCTGCAAACACAAAGTATTTCATGTGCAATGATGAAAGAACCAAATCAGTCTGGCACCCTCATGACAGTAACTGACAGGCTGACAAGCTGTGCTTTGCCTGAAAAATCTCAGAGGGCTGGGTGTGTTTTTCATACCCTGCCAGTTTTGAGCATCCACCTGACAGATGTCTGTCGGGTGGCAGCAAGAAAGAACAGCCTCGGGGAGGCCCAGTGGTGTTGCCTGGGTGTGCAGCTGGGTGTGAAAAGTGGCCTAACTTTGACTACTGCGTGATCTCATCTCTGGACCTGGAACCTAAGATATTTTCATTTCCTCAATTCTGGGAATTAGAGTCACTTTCAGAAATAGGAACATCATTGTCCCTTTATTCTAATCTGTGTGTGTGTGCGTGCTCAGTCATGTCTGACTCTTTGGGACTCCATGGACTGTAGCCCGCCAGGCTCCTCTGTCCATGGGAATTCCCTGGCAAGAAGACTGGAGCAGGTTGCTGCTTCCTACTCCAGGGGATCTTCCTGATCTTGGGGTCAAACCTGCGTCTCCTGTGTCTCCAGCATTGGCAGGCAGATTCTTTACCACTGTGCCACCTGGGAAGCACATGAAGTGAACGAAGACAGCTTATTAAAAAGGTATAGATTTGGGAATCAGATGAATAGTTTTTAGGTGAGTGAAAGTGAGCAAATATCAATGAGTCTGTGATTCTTAATCCAAAGAAGTGTGTATGGTACTTGTTTCACAGCGTTGTTGAGAATGGAGATAGTGTGCCTGGAGTTTATGAGATGTTTGTTTGTTCTCCCTGCAAATCCATATGTTGAAACTGAATCCCCAGGGTGATGGCATGAGGACTCATGGCCTTTGGAAGTGATTAGGTCATGAGGGTGGATCCCTCATGAGTGGGATAAGTGCCCTCTTAGACCTTGAAGCGTTCACTCTCCATTTCCACCCTGTGATGACAGATTGAAAAAGATGGACTGTCTATGACCCAAGAAGCTGATCCTTAACAGACACCAAATCTGCTGGTGCCCTGAACTTACTTTCCAGCCTCTAAAATTGTGGCATATAAATGTGAGTTATTTAAGCCACCCAATCTATGGTATTTTTGTTATAGCAGCCCAAATGGATTAAGACAGGGTCTATTGAGCAGTGGTTCTTAACTGGAGCAGTTTTGTATTCCCCACTATCTAGGGGCATTTGGCAGTGTCTAGGGACATTTTTGTTTGTCACAGCTAGGGAAGTTGCTACTGGCATCTAGTGGCTAGAGGGGTGCTGCTCAACATCCTGTAATGCATAGAATAGCCACCACCACCACAACCCCCTCCCTCTAAACAAGGAACTGTTCTGCTCCAAGCAGTCAGTACTGCTGAGCCTGAGAAAGGCTGCTGGAGAGCAGGAGTGCTCCAGCCCTGAGCAGAAGCTCATAGGATTAAGTCCTAGAAGGCTTGTTGTCTTGTTCTCCTTAAATAAACCCCCACTCAGAAATCATCTGACCCTTTAAACCATGCTCCTCATTTAAAAAGCATTTGGGCTTGAATCTTTTAACACCAGGTTGAACCAGAATGTTCTGTAACATATTTTAGTGACTCAGGCACGCACTCTTTCAGTGCATGAGAGAAGGGAGGATGAGACCCGTGTCATCCTCCCAGTCTCACAGAATCCTGCAAAATGTTTCCCCGGGCTCTCTCTCATCTTCGGCCACATTCCGTGGAGTGATGTGTGGGGTCTGCTCTCTGGCTTCTAACTTGCTGTGATTTCCGAGGCACTGTGTTGGCAGAGTTTGCTCATAACTCAGTTGTCTAGCTGTTACGGGTAACCCCCAACCCCCAAATTCACATGATGAAGTCCTAACCCCCCAGTGCCTCACAGTGTGAGTGTGTTTGGAGTTCAGGTCTTTAAAGAGGTACTCTAGGCAAAGTTAGGTCATTAGGATGAACCTTAATCCAATCTGACTGGTGTCCTTCTAAGCGGACATGAGGACACAAGTACAGAACAAAGACTAGCAGTATCAGGGTCACCTTGGAACTCATTAAAAATGCAGATTCTCAAGCTCTATCTCAAACTTACTGACTCAGAAACTGGGGAGGTGGGACACAGCAATATTATGTTTTTAAGAAGCCCTTCAGGACATTCTGATACATATTCAAATTTGAGACTTTAGATATGGCATCTTCAATCCTCTGAGAATTCTTTTTGTTTTCAGCACAGTCTCTTTTGTCTGAAAGGACACTCTGGTATCTAAATGTTGGAATTCCTCCCCAGAGTGACATACTATTCTTTCATTAAAACACCCTTTAGCTGCTTTCCTATGGGGAGGTCATCAGTAGGTTCATAGATTTTATAATGAGAAATTCAATTCTCAATCATCCTTCCATCAAAATCAGAGCACTGGCTAGCTCATCCCCTGAAAATTATTTTTCCCTGACCAGGCTTGTAACATATTTATCCCTAGTTGCAACATTACATGCCCTTGTGTGTTATCACCAGGCTGCAAGTTCCAAATTTATGTGCTTGATGAGGAAAGGAGGAGGGGAGGGGATCTTCTCAATAGTTTTAGATAAACAGTAATATGAATAGTTTCACATTGTAAAGCATTTTCCAATGTACAAAACTCTGTCTTTACCTCCTGAAATGTTTGTGTCCTCATCTGTACAGTAGGGATAATTATACTTAGCTAATAGGGAATTTAAAACAAGCTCATGAGTTTGGTTCCCGATTTCTCAGAAGGGAAACTGAAGTTCAGAGAAATCACATGACACAAGCTGTGAGTCCTATAAAGAGATTTTCTGATACCATCATTGCAAAAGAAGACAAACCCATTTGTTCCCACATTGTAGTTTTTTAGCACTAAATAGGAATGGTCCAGCCACCAGGACTCTCAATGACACATGCCTGGGAGACAAATTATGCTTCTTACATCTTTGGTTGTTGATCCATGGCCTCACTATAAATAACTGAAATGTACAGTCCAGGGGGGCGGCTTTTAATTCTCTTCTGAAAATTTACAGAGGGGGAAGACAGAGTTCTAACGCCAGCTAATTACAGCTAGAGTCAATGGGAAAAAATGAATTGTGACAAAAGCCAACCATCAGTGGCAAGGTACTGTCAGCGGTGGGAGGACTTGGGAAGGCTGGTGACGCATGGCTGTGGAAAGCTCTGAAGATGAAGGTGGCTCTTCCCGTTACTGCTGGACACCTGCTCTAAGGAGCCTGAGGATCCGGGGGAAAAACAGGCTCTGTCCACACGTTGGAAAACTTTCTGTATTAGAATGTTGAACATTGCCTGATGCAAAAATTCTGGGGGGATGGTACAGATGATTGCCAATTCCCCCCAAAAAGAATGGAGATAGAGCCATGTGAAAGCCTTGCAGGAAACTGGAAAAACTCTGCGGAAACCTTGATGCTTGAATGAAAGAGTGTATGCATTTGTGTTTACACGTATGTGCACGCCCCCCGCCTCTCTGTTTGTTAGCCGCTCAGGTGTGTCCAACGCTTTGCGGCCCCGTGGACTGTAGCCTGCCAAGGCTCCTCTGTCCATGGGATTCTCCAGGCACGAATACTGGAGTGGGCTGCCATTCCCTTCTCCAGGGCATATACACGCCTGTGTCGTGCAAGCGCCTGGGCTTGTGTGATTGTGTGTGCATGTGCTTGTGCTTAATGTTTGTTTTTTATGCCTTTTAAAAGCCCCACAAATGTTTGCGGGAGAGGATTTTAAATGATATGTAGGCATGCCAGGTTGTCTTTGAGAAAACATAAATTTCCGGGAGCCATGGAAATTGCGATGGAATTTTCCTAGATTCTCAAAAGAAGTGAGTGCCAAAATTTAAGGTATAATTAGAATATGTTAAAGTATATTCTTGGCAACCACCTACTTAATAGGTATTTTATGTCATTTTTTCCCCTCCCTTTCAAGATGAGAGTCAATTGTTGGCCACACCTTAGCACGTTGGCATAATTTGGATACATAACCTCGTTCTGACCTCCAAAAACTGCCACCTTGGCCCCTTTGTTTTTCGTTCTGAATGCATAAGTTATTGTTGCTTTTTGCAGTCTGATGATATAACTAAAGCTCCAAATAAGTCACAATAATAATAATAATACAAGAGTTGACATTTATTTTCTACTATGCACTGGGCATTGTTCTAAGATTTTATAGGTAATATCAACTTTAACTCCTACAGTTTAGGGGCAGACTGTACTTGCTTCCCTTTTTTTCTGAGTTCATTGTAATGAGGGCAAAAATAATCTTTTTAAAAGTACAAATCGAGATTGAAAGCTAACAAATCAAGGTCTGGATTTTGCCAGTGAACATATTTTGATTGGCCTGCAAAGTGTTCAGAAAAATATTATTTTCCAACATTTAAAAACTGATTGTTTCTCATAAGAGTTCATATCTCTGTCAGCTTTGAAAAAAGATCAGATATTTAACACTGCAGATATTTGACATTTCCTTCTCATAGGCCAGTGATTGGCTGGGGGTGGGTAATTATTGGATTTCCTTCTCACAGGCCAGTGATTGGCTGGGGGTGGGTAATGATTGCCAGTTTAGATGAATAGTAAGTCTTCAACATTCTGCTACACAGTTAGTTTATCTTCCTCTAAAATGTTGAAGTACCTAGGGCTTGATCGTTAGATCTCTTCTTTTTTCTATACTCATCACTCTGTACTCACTCCCTGGGTGATTTCATCTAATCTCATGACTTTTAATATTATTTCAATACAGATTAATCCAAAATTAATATTTTCATTACAAAATACTCTGCTTTTCAGTAAGTGTCTATTAGCAGATGAATGTATAAAGAAGATGTGGTACATATATACAATGAAATATTATTCAGAATTAGTAATAAGAATAAAGGATTAAATAATGCCATTTGCAACAATGCCATGGATGGACCTAGAGATGATCATACTAAGTGAGAAAGAGAAAGACAAATACCATATGATATCACTTATAGGTAGAATCTAAAAAAAATGATACAAATGAATTTATTTACAGAACAAAAATGGATTCACAGACATAGTTTAAAAAGGGCAAAGGTGGAGAAGGATAAATTAAGAGTTTGAGATACTATTGCATGCAAAATAGATCAACGGCAAGGATCTATTGTATAGCACAGTGAACTATATTCAATATCTTATAATGACCTATAATGGAAAAGAATCTGAGAAAGATTATGTATGTGTATATATATATACATATATATATATGTATGTATATATATCTGAATCACTGCATATACCTGAAAGTAATACATTGCAAATCAACTATACTTCAATTTTTTAAAAATGCAAGTCTGTTCATGGCTCTACGCTGCTTAAAATCCTCCACTGACTGCCCAGTTCACATAGAGAAAAGCCTCAGTTCAGTTCAGTTCAGTCACACAGTCATGTCTGACACTTTGCGACCCCATGGACTGCAGCACGCCAGGCCGCCCTGTCCATCACCTGCTCCCAGAGCTTGCTCAAATTCATGTCCATTGAGTAAGTGATGCCTTTCAACCATCTCATCCTCTGTTGTCGCCTTCTACTCCTGCCTTCAATCTTTCCCAGTATCAAGGTCTTTTCAAATGAGTCAGTTCTTTGCAGCAGATGGCCAAAGTATTGGAGCTTCAGATTCAGCATCAGTCCTTCCAATGAATATTCAGGACTGATTTCCTTTAGGATGGACTGGTTGGATCTCCTTTCAGTCCAAGGGACTCTCAAGAGGCTTCTCCAACACCACAGTTCAAAAGCATGAATTCTTCACCTCTTAGCTTTCTTTATGGCCCAACTCTCACATCCATAATGACTCCTGGAAAAACCATAGCTTTGACTAGACCAACTTTTGTCAGCAAAGTAATGTCTCTGGTTTTTAATACACTGTCTAGGTTTGTTATAACTTTTCTTCCAAGGAGAAAGTGTCTTTTAATTTTATGACTGCAGTCGCTGTCTGCAGTGATTTTGGAGCCCCAAAAATAAAGTCTGTCACTATTTCCATTGTTTCTCCATCTATTTGCCATGAAGTGATGGGACTGGATGTCATGATCTTTGTTTTTGGAGTGTTGAGTTTTAAGACAGCTTTTTCACTCTTCTCTTTCACTTTCATCAAGAGGCTCATTAGTTCCTCTTTGCTTTTTGCCATAAAGGTGGTATCATCTGCATATCTGAAGTTATTGATATTTCTCCCAGCAATCTTGATTCCAGCTTGTGCTTCATCCAGTCCAGCATTTCACATAATGTACACTGTGTATACGTTAAACAAGCAGGGCGACAATATACAGCCTTGACATACTCCCTTCCCAATTTGGATCCAGTCTATTCCATGTCTGGTTCTAACTGTTGCTTCTTGACCAGCATACAGATTTCTCAAGAGGCAGGTCAAGTGGTCTGGTATTTCCATCTCTTTAAGAATTTTCCACAGTTTGTTGTGATCCACACAGTCAAAGGCTTTAGCATAGTCAATGAAACAGAAGTAGATGTTTTTCTGGAATTCTCTTGCTTTTTCCATGATCCAGCAGATGTTGGCAATTTGATCTCTAGGTCCTCTGCCTTTTCTAAATCCAACTCGAACATCTGGAAGTTCTCAGTTCATGTACTATTGAAGCCTTGCTTGGAGAATTTTGTGTATTACTTTGCTAGCATGTGAGATGAGTGCAGTTGTGCGGTAGTTTGAGCATTCTTTGGCATTGCCTTTTTTTGGGATTGGAATGAAAACTGACCTTTTCCAGGCCTGTGGCCACTGCTGAGTTTTCCAAATTTACTGGCATGTTGAGAGGAGCACTTTCACAGCATCATTTTTTATGATTTGAAATAGCTCAACTGGAATTCCATCACCTCCACTAGCTTTGTTCGTAGTGATGCTTTCTAAGGCCCACTTGACTTCACATTCCAGAGAAAAGCCAAAGCTGTCTTAAAGGTGTAAAAGACTTGACACAGCCCTTTGCCCTAACCTTGCACATTGCCTTCTGCGATCATTGACTCCTCACCCTCTCCCCTGTACAAGCCACTTCAGTGGACTGCTTGTTCTTCTTTAAACATGGTAGATATGCCCCGTAGTGGAGCCTCTTTAACTTCCTGTCTGGAACACTCTTCTCCTGGATATCTCATTTCCTTACCTCCTTCATACTCTTGCTGAAGTGCCACTTTCTTACTGAGGCTTTACCTGACAACCCATCACGTATTTCATTGCGTTGCATTCCTATGCTCTCTCCTGCTCTATTTTGATCCTTTGTGAAAATTATCGCCAGCTGAATTACTATACGTGTTTATTTTATGTAATTATCTCTTTCTCTTTGAATTGCAATGTTGCTTTCCAAAGGCCAAAATGTTTTTTCCATTGCTATATCCCAAGTGATACAATGGTACCTGATCCTAAGTAGGTGCTCAATGAATATCTGCTAAATAAATGAATGAATGAATAAATAACTTGGCTCCAACTAAAATGTTTTCAAGGTGAATGGAACAGATTCAAAGGAATAGATAAAACAAGTAAGTGGCTAAAAAATACTCAAAATTGGATTAAGAAGGTATATATTTCTTTTTTTCAACCTGAAATAACATTTATGTGCACTATTTGAAATGAACATTCTTACAAACCAATAGTGTAAAGGGACACAGAAAAAAATAGAGCTCTGTTTAATAATGAATTTTTAAGCATTGACTTAAAAATCATTGAAAGTTGGAGTTAATTTTAAATGGACCAGGCTTTAGCTGATACCAAATTTTAAAAGTCACAAGCTTAAAGAGCCTCTTCTGTGAACATTACTTTCACCTTCTTGCACTAAGCCAGTGGATTGGATCCCCCAGGAAGAGCAGCATCAACATCATTGGAACTGGTTAGACATTCAGATTCTCAGACCCCACCCCAATCTGCTGCATCAGAAACAGATAACTAACGAGAACATGCTGTATAGCACAGGGAACTCTACTTAATGCACTCTAGTGACCAGAGTGGGAAGTCAGTCCAAAAGCGAGGGGATGTATGTGTACGTTGGGCTGATTCACTTTGCTGTACAGCAGAAACTAGCACAACAGTGTAAAGCAAATATGCTCCAATAAAAAATGAATTAAAAAAGCAAGTCCTGGGGTAGGGTTCAGAAATTTGTATTTAACAAGTCCTCCAGGTGATTCTGACGCATGCGAAAGTTTGAGAACCATGGCTGGCTATCACCCACTCTGGCTCTCCAAGGGATACACTGCTTCCCGGCCACCCTCCCAAATGGAAACTGTATTCCAATTGCTTTCTTTGGACCACTGGCTTGAAGTGAGCTAGTGGTGTAGTTGTTAGGCCTCCTTGCCTCTCAGGCCATTTTCACTCCCTCCTCTGACAATTGAAACACGTACACACACACACACACTTGGGTTATGAGACCAGACTTATTACCCATTGCACCTTCTCATTTGATATCATTTTGTCTTCTGCCTCGTGCACAAACAAGGTATGCTTTCCCTATTTCTAAAACAAAACAGGGCTTCCCTGATGGCTTAGTGGTAAAGAATGTTCCTGCCAGTGCAGGAGACGCAGGGTTGATCCTTATTGGAGAACCCACATGTCCCGGAGCAATTACGCCCATGTGCCACAACACTGAGCCTGTGCTGTAGAGTCTGGGAGCCACAGCTACCGAAGCCCACACACTCTAGACACTGTGCTCTGCACCAAAAGCCACCACAATGAGACGCTCACACACTGCGCTGGAGAGTAGTCCCCTCTTGCCACGACTAGAGAAAAGTCCGTGCAGCAACGAAGACCCAGAATAGCCCATAAATAAAATCGTAAAAAACGAAACAAACATTTGAAAATTCTCTCATGAACTTCTTTTCCCTTAAGTCATTTTCCCATTTCTCAACTTATTTTTACAGCAGAACTTAAAATGAATTCTCTAAAATTTCTCCTTTTTCTTTTGAATCCACTAAATCAGGCTTTTACTGACACCGCTTTACTAAAACTGCCTTTATCAAGGTCATCTCACTTTGCTACATCCAATGAGCAGTGTTTAGTTCTTCTCATATAGTTTGTCTTCTCTGAGTACTGACCACTTCCCTACTCTATCTATGCCCATTCTACATCTAATACCATGGCTTTAAAAACCAGTGAAGAATCTGCTTGCAATGCTAGAGGCCCGGGTTTGATCCCTGGGTCAGAAAGATCCCCTGGAAAAGGGTATGGCTACTCACTCCAGTATTCTTGACTGGAGAATCCCATGGACAGAGGAGCCTGCAGGCTTACAGTAGAAAGAGTCAGACGTGACTGAGTGACTAACACTTTCATATTCATATATTGATGACTCCCAAATTTTTATCTCCAGATCCAAATGGTACCCTAGCTCTAGAGTTCAAACCTATATCCAAATGTCTGCTTCTCTTATCCATTTTGGTGATTAACAGGCATCTTGAAATTAACGTATCCAAAACTGATTGCCTATATGATCCCTCCCAGACCTACTTCTTTACATTCTTATCTCAGTTGATTATAACTCCATTCTTCCAGTTGCTTAGACCACGATAACATTTACACTTCTTTCTCTTTCATGTCACATGTAAAGCAACAGCAAACATCGTTGGCTCCATTTTCAAAATACATCCAGAATGCTTAGATTCTTCTTCCAGAGCTCTTACACTGGTCCAAGCCACAGTCATATCCCTCCTGGATTGTGTGATGAGCTCCTAAATGGTCCGACTTCTCTTGTTCCTGGTGAGTCTATCTCAGCACAGTGCTGGCCTGATCCTGCTAAGCCTAAGTCAGATCTCCACTCCTCTACCCAGATCCTTTCAGTGATTGCCCCACCTGGCCAGAGTGCAAAGCAGAGCACTTATGACTGAAGAGGTCCGCCGTGACCAGTCCACCATTAAGTTTTTGATCTAAATTCCTGCTCACTCTCTCCTCAGCTCCCTGGCCTTTTTGCTATTTTCGTTCTTCCTCCCTTTCTGAAAAGTTTTGTCTGTTTGGACGAACCATGCAGCACGTGGGATCTTGGTTTCCTGACCAGGGATTGAACCCGTGCCTCCTGCAGTGGGAGTGTGGAGTCTTAACCACTGGACCCCAGGAATTCCCATCTTTGCCATCTAAACACTTACCAGGCACATCCCACTTCAGGGTCTCTGCCCTGCAGTACCTGCTGCCTTCGCCTGGACTATTTCCTTGCAATTTTCTGCATTCCTCTCTCTCACATCCCCCAAGGTCACAATTCCAATGTTTCTTGTCTAACATTTTAATTCTCTCAGATAGCTTCTCTCTCCCTTCCATTTATCTATAACACAAACTTTATAACTTAGCACCATATGGCAGATGGTGTATTTTATTCATCTGTGTTGTTCATTGTCTCTCTTCCATACTAGACTATAACTTCGTGAAAGTAGAAATTTGTGTCTCTTTTGCTCTTCCCCAGTGCCTAGAGCAGTGCCTGGCATGTAGTAGACACTGAATATCTCTTTCCTGAGAAATGAGTGAACTAAAACTTAAGCTCATAATTTCAAAAAGAGCATCTGTACTCATCCACAGGCCGAAGGGATAATATAAAACTCTTGCATTTTTAATGGAAAAAAATGTATAAATATTCTTGTGATGACTTTGTTAAGGCCTGTCCCTCCTCCCACCTGATTCTGAGTAGCATGAAGACTGGAACTGAGTCTCATTGACAACTGAGGCTTCTTCTTTGGACATAAAGTGTAATTGGAGGAGGGCACATCAAGTAGTCAAGATACACAATATTTTGATACAATGTTTTTTAAATGTCAAGATATAAAAACCTGATGAATAGCATATCAAAATAAGATTAGTATTCCTGACTGTCTTTAGCTTCAGTCTCAAATTTGGCTTCACTTGGTGCTAATTTTACCTTTTTAACCTATATTTATACATATTGATTTGATTGGTTGATCAGAGCATGGCACATAGTAAGTGTCGGCTGCTTTAGTTATTAATGCCAAAGCACAAAGGAAGGTCTCTAAGAGATAGGTTTCTCATACTCTGTACCTTTGCTGGCCTTCATTTGTTTGTTCATGCTGCAAATGGTTATCAGGTGGCAAAAGGTTATGTGTGTGTGTGTGTGTGTGTGTATGTGTATAATGATTTATTAATTTAAACATTCCCCACACACTATAAACAGTTATTTCTGCTATCATCCCCATTTTACACATGTGGAAATTGAGGTCCAGAGAGATGAAATGACTTGGGTGCGTTCATAGTAAGTGGCAGCTCTAGGCTTGATAGTGGCAGATCTTCTGTGGATAGGAAGTCTGATAGTCTGCACGGCACCGGGATACATTTCAGGAAAAGGGAATCTAAGCAAATTCCTTTTACTCTTATAGAGCAAGTTCACACAGACACCAAAATAAATCATGAAAACCTAGGAAAAAACATGTCACGATGTAAACACTAGGCTAGGGAAACTAATGTGGAATTATTTTATGAAGCCTGTGAAACAAATGGAACACGTTACAAAGCAGGGTCATTAGTGTTTGTTTGTTTGTTTTTTGTTTTAAAGTACAGTTGGCTTCGAGAACCGGGGTGTAGTATGGAAGAAAGAAGAGTGAAGGGAGGAGGTAAATTATCCTACCCTCTACAGTAACAGAGATGGGTTGCTCTGATAGTTTCCTTATCATTATATACCTTTTAAAATGCTTTCTCCCTGTGAGAAATAATTCATGGGGCCCTTATGGGAATGCAGGCAATCCACTAAGCTCTAAATGGTTTTGTATATAACAGGTAGGATCCCAGGTGGGGATTATGTGCTAGAGATTATTTGTAAGTCACTCATAGCAAATACCATTGGAGCCAGCCATACGAATTGGGAATAGTGCTTCAAGGCTGTTGTTGACGTTTATCATCAGAAAGATAGCTTACCATTTAAAATGTGTAAGCAGGTTTTCAGGAAATAACATTAACACATTTAAGTGAATATCATCTCTACGCCATTACTGAAAGCACCATCTCCCCTTGCTTTGTGCAAAATAGTGAACTTTTATCGCATTTGGTGAATACTGGCAGTAACATAAGTAAATCTTTGAGAAATGGGTTAAGGGTTGATAACGTGAGAGGCCTGTAGGTCTGGTCCAGGCTTCCATCAGATTACTGTTCTGGTCCCTTTTCCTAGTGTGTGTGAGGTTTGTGTGTGTGCCTTTGTGGCTCAGACGGTAAAGAATCTGCCTTATAATGCAAGAGACCCAGTTTCAGTCCCCAGGTTGGGAAGACCCTCTAGAGAAGGAAATGGCCACCACTGCAGTATTGTTGCCTGGAGAATTCCATGCACAGAGGAGCCTGGCGGACTACAGTCCACAGGGTCGCAAAGAGCTGGGCATGACTGTCCACTTTTTGTATTTGCAGGCTCTGTCTTAAACCAAGTTGCATAATATTGGGATAGTGACATGGTTTCGAATTCCAAGTGCTTAGATGACTTCTGATTTCCCTCTGCCCGTCTCAAAAGTCATCAGCAAAGTGGGCTTCACCCGGACTTGAAGCCACAGGCTTCCCCTCCTGAGCTCCTAAGCTGTTCACCCTGGCAGACCAGAAAAAAATTAGAAAATAAAAGTGCAGCCGCCCCCAGGTCCGAGTGGAATTTTATATTCTGATCTGACTCCTTTTAAGAGGTGTTGAAATAAAGTCAGATTGTTTTACTTCCCTTTTACTTTTACCTGATTTTCTGGGGCTCTTTGAAGTCCCAGGGCAGACCAACAGCTTTACTTAGTTTTCTTTATGAGACCTTGTAAGTGCTGTCCTCCTGTGCCATTTTGTTTTGTGTGTTCTTGAGAGTAGGACTCATTGCTTTTTGGTGTATGTGAGGAATGATCCCTGTCCTAAATCACTGAACGCTTCATTGGAAATAAAGAAGAGTTTTAAAGCTGTGATTTCACATAAGAAGAGTCTTCTCTAGCAGCACAATTTGAAAGCATCAATTCACTACTCTACACAATATGGATGACTAGTAAGGACCTACCATATAGCACAGGGAACTCTACTTAGTCTATAAAGACCTAAATGGGAATAGAATCTAAAAAAGAGTGGATATATGTGCATGTATAAATGATTCATTTTTCTGTACAGCAAAAACTAACAGCATTGTAATTCAACTGTACCCCAGTCAAAATTTTAAAAAATAGTAGTTATTTCAAAATTTGGGGGAGGGACATAGCCCCAAAGCATCATTTTCCAATGTTAACTATAATCATTTGGTATCTCTCAGTAGGAAAAAAAGAGTCAGAGAACACTGAGACCAGACTTCTTTGATATTTCTGAAGTCAAGCACAGAGGTTTGAGGGAAAACATTGGATTTATCATACTGTTCCTATTAGGCAATATCACGATGAATTACAGTCTAATGTTACAAGAGGGCTGAAGCAATGAGTGTGGCTGCCTTGTTAAATCACTCTGCTATCAATCAGTTCTGTGACCTTCAGCAAGACACTTTGCTGGGACTTGAGCTTTCCTATTTCTCTACTTCTTTTCTTCTACCTATGCAAGAAGAAATTCAAAAGTTCACAGATAAAATTTCATTCATTTGTTCACTGAACATTTGTATTGATCATCTACTTTAGTGCCGAACTGATCACAGGGTACCAATGATTCAGCGCCAAGCAAAGCAAAACTTGGTTGTCACACTGTTGGAGTTTACATTCTAGTGGGAAGAGGTATTAAAAAATCATAAAAAGAAAAAATGTATAAATATAATAACTTTAAAGAGTTAAGGGACATGCTTTGAGCCATGCAAGCATTTCAAAGGGAGAATTGAGCTAGTCCACCATGAGTATTCTATTTTATGCAAGGGATAGTTTAGGAAAAAGAAAATGTTTATGACAAGATTTTTTTCACTCAAAAACAGTCTTATTGAGTCACACAGAGGAAATCATATATCTTTATTTCATGCTATGGAGAAAAACAATTTAGTAGATTATATAAGAACTCCTTGAAGATAGAAAACCAGTTTTGTAGAGAGAAGCCAAGCTTCTAAGGACTGAGTATGGATGCACTTCTGTGTCAGTGAGCAAATGGGCTACATTTGTGAACAGGCTTGAAGGTGTAGGATAAGAAGAGGGAATGGTGAGTGGAGAGAGCAAGATGACAGACAGGAGGCAGTATGAGAGGGACCCCTATGGGGCTTCCCAGGGGGCACAGTGGTAAAGAATCCGCCTGCCAATGCAGGAAACACAAGAGACGTGGGTTCAATCCCTGGGTGAAGAAAGATCCCCTGGAGTAGGAAATGGCACCCCACCCCAGTATTCTTGCCTGGAAAATTCCACGGACAGAGGAGCCTTGTGGGCTACAGTCCATGGACTTACAAAGAGTCGCACATGACTGAGTGACTGATACTGCCCCATGTTCCCAGATCCTTTAAGTCTTAAAGCTACTCAACCCACATAGTGTTTCTACAGACATTGATATAGAGGTTGGACTTTGTGATTCTAGGTAATAGGCCAAGAAACAGAGATCCTGAACTGTCAGGAATCTGCAAAAAGTGAAGATGGGGTCTCTCTGGGCTTCACTAAGGTTAAGTTCAATAAGATTTCTGTGAGGCAAGAGGATTCAGCAAATATCAGTGTTATACTCCATGTTCAGTTATAGGCTATATTTAATAGAAGACTGTCAAAGAGAAAATTCGCTCTGCTTTTTTGCTACTAAAATGCTATCTGTTATCTCCAGTGACTGTACTCAAATCCTCTGAGTGGGCTTCAGTTCACCTCATGATATCTTCTGTTATGTGCACATCTCTTTCTATAGACCCTGGTGGAAACCTGCTCTCTCAAGGATTTGAATGGACTTGGAAATTGGGAGAGTACCACTTTCAGGAGCATTCTTTATGGAGTGTGGGAACAGATGGATAAATTCATCCCCATGTGGATAGTTCTAAGATACATTGATATACTTTTTATAAACCCTCCTGTAAGAACAAGCCCCAGTTGTCCACAGAAGTGACCTCAAAAATTAGCTTCTCCCTCCTTTTTAACTTTCCCTCTTCCCTCTCTCCTCCTTCTAAGAACTGCTCCTCAACTGGACTACCTGGATACAAGTCCTCATATCAGGATCTGCTTTTGTAGGGACAAATGCTAAAATCTGTGCATATTTGAAAAGAAGACTATGGATGCTGCTCTCTGTTTTTCCATTCCTGGATATGTTTATGCCTTTGTGAATTCCAAAGTACTATTATTATTGCATTTTATC
>NW_011494894.1:3363588-3378780 GCF_000754665.1 Bison bison bison
ATTTTATCCTTGAAATTATTCTTAAAGTAAGAATTTTTATTATCCCCATTGTACAGGTGGAGAAATTAAGGCTCAAAGGAAAGAAGTGAAAAAGTAACTTGCTCAGTGTTGCACAGATGTCGCCCACATAGAACTAAAATTGGTTATTCCACAGTCATTCCACACATGGAATGCCTACCGTGTGCTATGTCCCGGGCTAGCCACTGGGCCTTGCTGTTCTTTCCCCTGGGTCTCCTTTCCAGATCTCTGTAGGATCTCTCTTCTACTTGGGCTGATCTAGGCCTGATCCAGAAGAGAAAGGCACTCCCTCCAGCATCTGGAAGGACTGGTGGACAGGATGCTAAGATTGCTTTCTTCTTGAAGTTGCTCTTGTCCCAGTGGCCCAGAGATACAGTTCCTTCATCCTTCACCTCAGGGGTATCTTTGTGGCCTTCATTTCACTCTTCACTCTCAGCCAAATGGCCCAGGACCAACAATTCTGAAAAGATTCCTCTTTGAAAAGTTTGCCTTGGTAGCTTTTCTTCCCTGATCTCTCTTCTTGGTAAGTTCTGAAAGGTTGTGATGGAAATTATTTTATAGGATTTATCTCAAGGCTGTATTGTCCATGATCTCTCCTCAGTGTTTTGAAGTGTGTTGACTCTTAGAGAGGCCTTGAATGAATATGAAATTATTCTTCCCCCACAGACAGCAATGAATCAACTACAAATGGTCTGATTTCTGAAATGATCCCTAAGGCTGACATAAGAAAAGGATACTGATCAGGATCAATAATGCTGGACTATCAATCCACAAATTAATATGCATGCCTTGATTTAGAATTGGGAAATAAGAAGGATAAAATCAAGATCATTTAAACATCTGTATTGTTTTGCTATGTATATTATAAAAGTATACTGCAAATGGCATTAGAAGTTTGCCTTATTTTCTACCCAACATGAAATAAAATAGCACACACAAAAAAACTGTCAAATGGACATTAATCTTAAAATATGCCTCTGCTATTAGCAGAGCAACTAAAACAGATTTTTGGTTTCAGGCTTCATAGCATTTAAGAGAGAAGTATTTTAAGCTGAACGATGTCTAAAGCTAAAAGTCTTCATGGTACTTATTTCATTTATATAGAATTTTGAGAGTCTGAAACCCCACTTTCCTAAAGGATAAGTGTTCTTAATTATCATTTTCCAAAATTTATAGCTGCTATTTTACAAAGTTCACATTTATTATTTTGTGTAAAGCTTTTTTTTTTCCACTAGCAAAGAACAAAACAACACCATAAACAGCAAACACAAATTCTAAGGTTTATAAATTCTTTATGACTTAAATATCTTATGTCATAATGTCTCCATAGAGTACTTAGGGATTTTATGTGGTATGGAATTTTATATGGAATAATAAAAGGAAATAAATTATCATAGGTTGTAATTTTTCATATATATCTATATATTTATATATCAAACTGTATTTGTATATATATATATATAGTATATATAGGTATATATAAAATTATGCACATATATACATGCACAGATGTCTTCCCCTGGATTCCCTTGAAAACTGAATGTAACAAAAGGCTGTGGTACTAATGTGTTTTTGGAAAGAGGACTCCAGGGTAAGGACTTCCTTGGTGGTCCAGTGGTTAAGAATCTGCCTTCCAATGCAAGGGATGCAGGTTCAACCCCTGGTCAGGGAACTTAAGATCTCACATGCCATGGGCAGCTGAGCCCATGCACCACAACTATTGAGCTCACATACCCCCACTAGATAGCCCGCATTCCACAGTCTTCAGAGCCCACGTGTTCTGCAGCTCATGCACCTAATGCAGCCCCAAATAAATGAATAAATAAGTATTAAAAAAAAAAGAATTCCAAGTTAACAAGAGTGAAGAAAAGGGCAAGTGCAGCAGTGAACAATGGGAAGCACATCCAAGCTGACATGTTGTCATAGTGACCACTGCGTCACAAAAAGCCGCCGTGAGACGTAGCCGTGCCATCAGCTGGGCTCTCTTTCATCTTCTGTTTCTTGTTGGTCACAGTTGGACTCGTGAGAGTTGATTCACATACACTTAGAAAGTTCTGTCACCTGGTCCCTTCAGCAGCTTTGGGGAAGCCATCACACTCTATGCAACGCTTGGAGTGGAATTTTATATGGAATAGTAAAAGGAAATAAATTATCATAGGTCGTAATGCCATCACACTCTATGCGTGCTTCTAGAAATGGTGAAAGGAACCAGGGGCTCCATATATTTTTGCTTGTTTGGCCTCAGGTATAAAATCACACATCAAACCCACAAGTAGCTCTCAGGGTCAGAAACTGGATGGAGGAAGTTGCTGAGGGCCTGGGAGTCAGGTGAGGTCAAGAGAATATAGATAGGAGGATAAAATGTGAGAATATAATATCAGCTAGTCAATCTCAGAGGCAGCAGTAGTACCAACATAATATATAATGCATCCTCAAATCTCTGCACTAAAGAAAGAGAAAGAAGTATGTATAAGCTTGTACAGAATACAATATGAAAATATGCCAAACTTTGGAATGGGTGTTTATATTTCCTGAGGTCCAAGTTAAAAGTCTGAAAACAGAGGAATGAAGATTTATTTGGGAGACTTGGCTTAGGAAGCTAAAGAAAATCATCTTTATCTGTCATCCTCTCTTTCACCCCTTGGATTAACCACTTGCAGTAAAAATTTGTCTTGAAATAGACAGGATAGTCTTCCAAACAATGCCAAGAATTGGATGCATAGTAAGAGCTATCTCACAGAGAAGAAATAGATCTTTGGATTTTAAACAGCTTCCCCCTAGGCTGCCTGTAAACAAAAAGAGGTAGGAAGCCAACAATACAAGTGGAGAAGCTGAATCAATAAACTTGGAATTCAAAAAAACGGCAGTGTGAGTAACAATCTTTCAGATAAACAAGGCTGAGAATTATAAGTGCTTAATTTATATGTATTTCCTAGGTACTGTAGGAAGAGATCGAAAACATGTGTTCTAGAAATCAACAAGGTAAGGGTTCAAAATATTAGACCAATACTTTTATAAACAGAAAGTCTTTATGTAGTAAAGTGTCACGAGCAAGTTGATTTTAAAAATACCTAAGGGGCAGGTTTGGTCCCTATATGTGTGCGCAGTGCATACCCAGATCTACCACAGTGGATGTCATACTGTGGCACTCGGGCATCTAGGGCTTTTGGGTCTGTGTGTAACTGTCTAGCTAGCAGCTAGGGACACTGCCCTCCCTACCCCCTCCTTAGCTCGCTCAGCTCCCCCATTGCAGCCCAGCAGAGAGACAGTTTGGCAAGCGATGGAGCAGGCAGACTGAGGTGCTAAAGCCACATGCCCTGCCCGGGCCAATCTGATCGGCATCCCATGCCAGCACTTCGCAGGTGAGCAGGTCAGTGTGGAGGACATGCGGGCAGTCTTGGAAGCCTATGAGAGCAAACCCCGCTGAGTGGGCAGTGTGTGCCAAGTTAGACCAGTACAAGTGTACCTGAAACCTGGAGAATCAGGAAATGGAAAATTTAATCTCATGATTCTATGGGGGAAAGACATGGCAACAGTATCCATGATCGCACTGATTCCCATGGCTTTCTGAATATGCTGCAGGGAAATCCAAAAGAGACATTATTCTTCAAACTTCAAATCAAGAAGTTTTAACGAATCTTGAGGGAAAACCTGTGTGTCTACATCAACGATTCCATTGGCTTACATCGAGTACAGAATATCAGCCATACAGAACCTGCCCTGAGCCTTCACTTGAACAGTTCGCCTCACCGACTCGATGGACATGAGTTTGAGTGAACTCCGGGAGTTGGTGATGGACAGGGAGGCCTGGTGTGCTGCAATTCATGGGGCTGCAAAGAGTCGGACATGACTGAGCGACTGAACTGAACTGATGCCTTTGATCAAAGAACAGGATGTAAAACAGTCACCCTGACATACCATAGCAACTCTGGAATCAGGACTCCACTTGCAACTTCAGGACCACTGGAGAACAACTAAGGAACACCAAACCCTCAGAGGTCTTACTTTAAGTTCCAGGAAAAGTTTTGCCTTGGAAAAGGTCTCCCACCATTGGCTGTCCAGTATACTACTCCTTGGAAGGAAAGTTATGACCAACCTAGATAGCATATTCAAAAGCAGAGACATTACTTTGCCAACAAAGGTCCGTCTGGTCAAGGCTATGGTTTTTCCAGTGGTCATGTATGGATGTGAGAGTTGGACTGTGAAGAAAGCTGAGCACCAAAGAATTGATGCTTTTGAACTGTGGTGTTGGAGAAGTCTCTTGAGAGTCCCTTGGACTGCAAGGAGATCCAACCAGTCCATTCTAAAGGAGATCAGTCCTGGGTGTTCTTTGGAAGGACTGATGCTAAAGCTGAAACTCCAATATTTGGCCACCTCATGCAAAAAGTTGACTCATTGGAAAAGACTCTGATGCTGGGAGGGATTAGGGGCAGGAGGAGAAGGGAACGACAGAGGATGAGATGGCTGGATGGCATCACCTACTCGATGGACAAGAGTTTGGATGAACTCTGGGAGTTGGTGATGGACAGGCAGGCCTGGTGTGCTGCGATTCATGGGGTCGCAAAGAGTTGGACACGACTGAGCGACTGAACTGAACTGAACGAATATACTTCACAAGGCCAATGCTTAGATCATTAATACTATAAAACAGATGTTAATTATAAGGCATTAAGTAAGCAAATAGTGCCCTAAGCTGCTATAGAAGAAAAAAATCCCACTAAAGATAAAAAGGCTTGTGATTTTAAAATACTAAATCAGGTGCAACACTGCTTTTACTCAAAACCCACTGGAACCATACTGTGAATGTCAATGAAGGTTTTCATAGTTTTTGGAAACACTTTCTCTGAATTGTAATTAGAAATAAATAAATGTAATACAAGACACCAAACCACCTGTCTAGTTACTTGAAGGACTAAATGTAGATGTCTTCAATATACTTTGTATGTTGTTAATATTTGAAGAGAATTCTTTACATCTGTGCATTTTAGTTTTCCAATATTATTTTACAAATACCTGTTCTTTAAATAATAGAGTATTGTAGATAGAGAAACTTAAGGCACATTGCCATTTGGTAATGAAATGAAGGGCAAAAGATTTAGAAAACTACATGTACCCAAACCCACAACAAACCAAAATTAGAAACTCATGTCTATTTTGTGTCCAGTGGTCAAACTTTGTACTGCTGCCAGAATTGCCAAATAATTTTAATAAAATGGATTTAAAGACAAAAATAAGGGGCAATTAACTTTGGGGTGGGAGAAGGCAATGACACCCCACTCCAGTACTCTTGCCTGGAAAATACCATGGATGGAGGAGCCTGGTGGGCTACAGTCCATGGGGTCGCTAAGAGTCGGACACGACTAAGCGACTTCACTTTCACTTTTCACTTTCATGCATTGGAGAAGGCAATGGCACCGCACTCCAGTGTTCTTGCCTGGAGAATCCCAGGGACAAGGCAGCCTCATGGGCTGCTGTCTATGGGGTCACACAGAGTCAGACACACGATTGAAGCAACTTAGCAGCAACTTTGGTGTGGGATTCTAGAAGTACCCATTAGAATTCTAGATAAAGAACACAAAAATGCAAACTCTTGAAATGCAAAAGCTTTCAGGAGATAAAAATGTCTTTGTGGTGGTTGGTGGTTTTTTTGCTAAATCGTATCTAAGTCTTGCAACCCCACAGAATGTAGCCTGCCACGTTCCTCTGACCATGGGATTTCCCAGACAAGAATACTGGAGTGGGTTGCCATTTCCTTCTCTAGAGGATCTTCCTGACCCAGGAATTGAACCTGCATCTCCTGCATTGCAGGTGGATTCTTTACCACTGAGCCACCAGGGAAAGCCAAAAATATCTTTAGGAACCTCTTAACTATGTGTTTGATACTCTAGGACGATCTCACAGTTTTTACATTATTTATATTCTGGTGGCAAATCACTTATAATTTGTTAATGTTAAATATATATATACTCCATTTCTATGGAGCAATCTCTAACAGAAATGAAACCTCTACATCTAGAGTTTCAGACCTGTAGGCAAATCATGCCTACTGATGTTTTTCAAAATATTTTCAAAATTAGGAAAAAATTATTGTAAAATTTTACTCTCTGGCCATACTAAGTGCTCAATCGTTCACAGCTGATACTGGCTGGAGATAAGTGTAGCAAGTGTGCCCTTGACACTGGTGCTCTTCTGTTACCTCATTTTCATGACTATTCTGTTGAATAAACTTCATTGTCTCCTGTAGATGATCACATCTGTAACTGTTCTCCTCCTCAAACAACCACCTTGAAGGAAATGAATCCAGAGATATTTCCCCCGAGTGTTCATCTTTGTAACTGTTCGTGCTTGCTAGCTTGGTTCCGCGTGGTTGGTGGCTTCCTCTGGCTCTCACGCGTTCCTCGTTGCCGTCTTTGGCCGTCCCGCCAACTTCGTCTCTCTCACGGGCGCCATTTTGGAGCGTTGCCTGTGCATTCTGAGCGCACTTTCCACCCACTTCAGTTTGGGATTTGGTTTTCATCCTCTCTCTTGGTACTGAAAGCTATTCTAGTCTCACAGGTTGGTGCATCCCAATGTTGCGTGTGTGTGCTCACTCAGTCGTGTCCAACACTTTGCAACCCTGTACACTACTGTTCATGGGATTGTCCTGGCAAGAATACTGGAGTGGGTTGCCATTTCCTCCTCTAGTGGATCTTGCAGATCCAAGGATCAAACCCACATCTCCTGAGGTTCCTCCATTGGCAAGCAGAGCCTTTACCCCTGAGGCACCTAGAAAGCCGAAATTGTTGTGGATTCATCCAAGTGACTGAATATGACTGACTTCTTATTTTCGGTATGCCTGTGGTAGAAAGGTTGTATGAATGTCCCCAGCTTTCCACGCCTCTGTATCCACATCTTTTGGTACTGAATCTCTGCCACCTCCAAAAACACACACTGACTCTGGGCTCGGCAAGTTGACCCAAATAGAGACGTTAAAATGCACATGTTCATTTACACTTCCGCTCTTGTTTTGATTGACTGGAGAACATATGTAAGCTGGCCAGAGAGTTCCTGAGCTCACTTATTGAAGGATTATGAAAAACAGGTACAAGTGAAGACACAAGAGTTCAGTTTTCCCAGCTATTGAGTTCTATGAGTCTATTCTAGATCAGCTTGCAAAGAGCTAACCTCCCAAACATAATAAAGATCACAGAGTCACCTACTTGACATGCAGCTGTTGCCCAGATACGACCAGAATGATCATGCTGACCTGTAAAATAGTCAACAATAATAAATGTTTATTATTTTAAGCCATTGACTTTTGGAGTAGATGTGTTACATAGCAATGACTAATTGATACAGTGTCCCAGTTAGTGAGATGTCGGTTGTACTTACCATATAGTCTTCTCAAGGAAACGAACCTATAGGAAGAGCTTGGGTAGCTATACATGTAACAGTATGCCAGGAAAATATTCTTATAATATTCTGAAGTTCTCAGAAGTAAAGTAATTTAATTGAAGGGTTCCTTTGGGGTAGGTTGTTTTCATTTGGGAGAATGTGAACATGTCTCATCTAAAAATTGAACATGTTCTGGGGACATTCAAACCCAATGTTTGTGTTGCAAATGGCGTTCCAAACCCATTTCCACATAGGTACGGGGATCATGGGCTGGCATACAGAAAATATTTCAAAACAAAAAATTGCATTCACTGTTACTTTGAGGTCTCTATGCAGAAATGTGATTGAAAATAAATGCATCAGTGACCTCAGAAGGTTTGGCAGTGCCTTTTAGATGCTTATCGGAGCCACACAAGTTAGGAATCTTGGATGGAAATCTCCTAAGAATAACCATTCTCATGAAATTTCCAATCCCTCTTTTTTTTTTTTTTGGCAGAATTTAAAATTCCGTGCAAATGGCTCATGTCGCAAGACTTCTGCGTGGTGCTGGCCAGCACCAGGCAGAAGGGTGGCCCAGCAACGGAAAACCAAACCAGTGTGGCTGCGTGTTTTCACGCCTTTGAAAAGGTTTGGGTTTGGCTCAAACCAAGAAAGAGCATTTGAGGTTTTTATTTTGTGCCAATTCCTTCAAATACCATTCACCTGAATCACGGAACTTTGTGCATCAGGAGGAAACAAACCATCAACCATCATTAACCACTTACTTATCTCTCAATCCCACATTAACCAACCATTCGTCACTCCCAACACGACTTTCACCAGTAGCTTTCACCCTCTCCATCCTTGGGTCACTTCATCAGCCTGCTCATTTGCAAATATATAAGGTCAGCAAATGTTCATGACTTAGGACTTTTTCATCCACTGGTCTAATTCTAAGATGCTAATTTAAAGAAATCTTAACTTCTAGACTCTAAAACCATTTACAGCTCTGAATTACGTGACATCTAATAATACGGTAATATTTGGATTTGAAATGCAGAAATTCTTTCCCACAAAGTTAAAACAGGATAAGGATAATCTGATTAGTTTATTTTTCAAGTTGCCAGTGACTGGGTACTTCATCAGATTGTAGCATGAGATGGTACTAATGAAGCAAAGGTCAGGGGTCACGTCTCTGTCTGGTCCAGTTAGCATTATTATTTTTCACCTTCCCTTTCCATTCCCCTCTCTCTTGGCCAAGTCTCCTACCAGTTAGTGCAACTGTGCAAAGAGACATCCAGAAAAGAGAGCATGGAAAGGATTCAGTGGCAACTCACTCAGTTCTGAATGAAGTCAGGTTATGTGCTCTTGCCGCTTATGTGTACATGTAAGTTTGTGCCTGGCGAGGGTTGTTTTGGTATATGCAGGTATAAATGTGTGTCTGCCCAGTTTCTCTCACTCCCACATGATTTGAAAAGCGTGCATTGTTTTAGTCAGATGGAAAGATTAGGTTACCTGAATACTGGTATTTAATGTACATTATCACATTTATTATCATATCAAAACCAGATGTTTAAAATTTGGGCTAGAAATTCCATAACACGGGTTGTATTACCTCAGGGTCACCGTAGCGCCTTATGCTCACTGCTCAGCTGTATTTTGTTATGGCTCTAATACAGCAGTAATGTGTTTCCACAAGTCTTAGTCTGGTATTAGATGACATGCGGGCTAATGTTGGTGGGTTGAGCAGACTGGTAGGGGGTTATACAAACCAGAGCAATTTGCTTTCCCAACAATAAGAAAATATGTGAAGAATTATTGTTAATGGTCAAAGCCCCCCCGTCTCTCTCTCTCACTCTGGCTTTGGCTTGCTCTCTCTCCTCACCTCTCCTCTTCTCTCCTCTCTCTCACTCTGGCTTTCATTTTTTATCTTTGGTTTCTTTATTTAAAATTTGTTGTCATTTTTATTGTCTCCAAATGCCCCTCAAACTTACTCCAGAAACAGGAGCTGCCTCTAATTACTAACTTTCTTATCTCTGCAAAAGCTATTGGAAACCTTCCTCTTATTTGCCTGGCTTGCATTGCTTCTGTACTGATCACATTCAAACAAGCAAGCTCAGAAAAGTGATAGCATTCTTGATTTAAGAAATTATAATCAGCACAATTTAGATAAGGGTTTTTTTTTTTTTAAAAAAAAAGGAAATAAAAGCCCATGTGGAACCAAGCCAACGATTCATCTGTTTGCATTAATAGGTTCCAGCTATGGTACTACAGGCACGGAAAGCCTGCTCGCCACTGCACTTAGCCAGCACATGAGCTTAAAAATAAACTTTGACAATGTAGATCTCTTTGTCCTTTCAGGAATGGAAAACATTATGTACTTCAAAGCATACTAAGCCTGATTTTAAAATATAGTTGGGATATTATTACTGTGGCAGTTGGGAGTGTCTTTAGGCTGCACACAGTACCCGATGCTTTGGGTGCAGTAGTACTTGAGCCACAGACTAATGCGAGTAAATGACTCTGGCAATTTGGATATGCTCATTCATAAGGAAGAAACTTCTGCCTTTTAAGTTCTCTGGGACAACTGTGATATAGTTCCTCCTTTCAATGAGGGAATTTCTTCCTGAACCAAACCGCAAAAACAGTGTTTGAGTAGCACACTTTCACTTGCATACAGCAGCGTTTGTTCACTTTTGAGTGTTTCTGGACAGGAAATCGATCTACAGGGTAACATTCACACACAAAAAGGAAACAGTATGGGACGATGTCTTGTTAGTACAAGTGACTCTGTTTGGGAAATTACGGACAAGAGACCCTGGAGGAAGAACGGCATTAAAGATCAAAAGCATCATGACTCCTGATGAAAACATCCCCAAATGATGAACCCACGAGCAAAAAGGAACTTCTGCTGTAAGTATTTTTGTGATCATCAAGTATCTAAATATTTTCAAAATTTCTAGAGTATGCGGAGTTAGATTTCCAAGCAAGTACTTGATGTAAGGAGTCTTCATTATAGTCAAGTCTATAATTAAACTCATTGGGTTATTCCAACAGAGGATTAGTTACTGGAATTTTTTCCATGACCTTGCAACTCAAATAAATTGCAAGTTGACATGGGCATGTTTTATACAATAGGCATGTAATATCAGGCTTTCAATGTGTGATGTATTACTCTGGCAATGTAAAACTGATCAATATTTGTATCTATAAATCCCCTGACATTTGGATTCTGGTTATTTAAATGATATTTACTTTGGTTTCATGTTATGTTTAATCCTGCAATTGTGTTTTTTCATAAATAGTTTGACACATTATTTGTAATTTGCTTAGAGAGAATATTAGTTCTTTCCTTAGTGAATCTTATTTATATAAAGCAGGGGGAAGAGGTGTGTCAGAATTTTGAAAATGGGGAAGAAGAGGTATGATAGTTTTAAACTTGAGAACTAAGGCATTTAAAAATATTTACATTTCCATAATATATTGGTAAGTAATTCTGAAAATCATTTAGATTTCTCTGTATAAGACTTCTAACTCCATATGAATATTGTTATGGTCTTGGAATCAAGACCATCAATAGCATAATTATTAAATAGAGCTAAGTCCATATTTAGTGCCTGGCACAGAGAACATACTTGCTAGTTGTTGCATGTTGAGTATAGGCTGATGTTGGGTAATAGAACAAGTATCCTGATTGTACAATAGTCATTTCATATCGAGATTTCACTTTATGAACTTACCCATGAATGTGTGATTAAATTGCATAACAAAGAACTGTAGAATAATGGTGTTACATTGTTTTGCTGTTTTCAATAAGGAATTGCTTTAAAAATCAAATTTTGAATGGATTTCTCTTCCTGGTTGTTTGTGTAACATTGTTTATCTGAAGGGGTATCATAATGCTTCTGGAGCAATTCAGTATATAAAATATCAGTTTAGTTCCAATTAGTTTGTGATTTCCAGGAGCTAGTTTGTGGCATTGAGACTTGGAATTAGCAATTTTGGAGCCCCCTCTGCTGAGGATTAATGGGTAGGTCAGGACAATGGCCAAATCCTCAAATGGGGAGATGTATAAGGGACATGAAAATAAACTGAGAGGTGAGTAGATGAAGAGATTCTTGGAGTCAAGCCAAGTGTTTCTGGAATGAAAGAAGAGAAGCAGAAAATATGGAGAAAGCCATAGAGTGAGAGAGAGCTGGAGAGATAATGGAAACTCATTATAGATGCCATCTCTGTCTCATAAAATGCCAGATAACACTGTTCTAGGACCTCAATTTTTTCCTAGGTCACTTGCTATATTTATCAAACTAAACACATGTCCTTCTACTATCACAAGTAGGAAATAAGAATGCTATAGGCATGATTTTGTTATGTCTTATTAGAAGTGATGGGAATCTTTGAGTAGGAGATGATGGAAGCTGTAACTAAGCAACAACTGTCATCAAGGTAAAAGATTTTTGAATAATCATATATAACATTTTAGATAAGCTTATATTATCCCAATAACTGTTCGGTTTAGTCTCCTACTTTCTATGTATTTTATAAGTAATTTATCCAGGCATATCTATCAGAATGTAACTATAATTAGAACAAGATATTCTATAGGAATCATTTAGAAGTTCTTTTAAGAATTAAAAGGTTGGCTGATAGGCTAATATTGTCTGCATGAGCACTTTTTCACATTAAATTCATCCTGATTTATTAGGCAGGATTCTGAGACCTCAGTCAAGAAATGATACAACATTGGAGGAGTCTTAAGCCTTCATTTTTTAAGGAACAGAAAGGGATCTGATTCTAATCTGAAAGCCAGTGTATGGTAGACTGATTTTGAGGATTATCTTCAAAAGGAAAATGTAGGTTTAGTATGTGTCCTTCCCCCCGCCCCCGCCAGTACTGATCAGAATATAGTTATTGATAACAAATAATAATTTGAATTTTTATGGCATAGTATAATCTTTCCTAGTTAGTTGTTTGACACCAGAAATATCTATTGCCGAACAGTTTAAGATTTGGTGTATTAGGAGGAATAAACTCCTTGCCACTCCTACTGCTGGTAGATGAGGAGGTTTAACGTGGAGGGAAAAGAAAACATTTTGAATCAGACAAATGTGCACCGGAATTCCAAATTTCTCATTTATAAACTGTGTGACCTTGAGCAAATTACATAAACTCTAAATGTCTGGTTTCCCATACAGAAAATGGGGTTAATAACTATTCCCTTTTAGATTTATTGTAAAGATTAAGTGAGATAATTTATGTCAACTGCTTGGCCTGGTAAGATGGTTAAACTACATGAGCTTTGGAAACCTTTCTAGTTTTCTCATTCTAGTAATTCTAGGCATTTGCCTGCGTGATGCAAAGTCACTTCGGTCAAGTTCCGACTCTGTGCAATCCTATGACCTGCAGTCTTCCAGGTTCCTCTGGTCTGTAGGATTCTCCAGGCAAGAATACTGGAGTGGATTGCCATGTGCTCCTCCAGGGGATCTTCCCCATCCAGGGATGGAACCAGTCTCTCTTACATCTTCTGCACTGGCAAGCAGGATCTTTACCACTAGCGCTACCTGGGACGCCTTCTGCTCTGCTAAGTCACTTCAGTCGTGTTCGATTCTGTGCGACCTCATAGACAGCAGCCCACCAGGCTCCCCCGTCCCTGGGATTCTCCAGGCAAGAACACTGGAGTGGGTTGCCATTTCCTTCTCCAATGCATGAAAGTGAAAAGTGAAAATGAAGTCGCTCAGTCGTGTCCAACTCTTAGTGACCGCATGGACTGCAGCCTACCGGGCTCCTCCATCCATAGGACACCTTAGATTTTTAAAATAACCTAAATTCCTTGCTTGCGTTAAAATGCTATTTGAAGATGCAACTCAGTAGAAATATCTATTCTCCACCTAGTGGGCTCCTCATAAAAAAAATTGTAAAGCAAATCTATTACAAGTGTAGTAAAAGAATAAGGCAATCGGAATGTATGATTTGAAAGTAAAAAAGGGTTTTTGTGATTTTTTTGATGTGTTCAGTTCAGTTCAGTCGCGCAGTTGTGTCTGACTCTTTGCAGCCCCATGAACTGCAGCACGCCAGACTTTCCTGTCCATCACCAACTCCCAGAGTTGTGGGACTCAGACTTATGTCCATCGAACTGGTAATGCCATCCAACCATCTCATCCTCCTGTCATCCCCTTCTCATCCCGGCTTCAGTCTTTCCCAGCATCAGGGTCTTTTCAAATGAGTCAGTTCTTTGCATCAGGTGGCCAAAGTATTAGAGTTTCTGCTTCAGCATCAGTCCTTCCAATGAATATTCAGGACTGATTTTGAGGTGTTAGGTGGTCTAAATTAATTTGAAAGACTGTTCTACAGTCTTCAATGACTAAGATACTGTAAACACCAGGTTGGCCTTGGCTAATGAATTTCCTCTTTCCTGTTTTTAACCACTTTAGGAAACCCACCATAGCCAACAAGGTCATTCTCAGGAGAAACGGTTTTGGAGAGTTTAAGGACATAAAATGTTCATCTTCAAAACTTTTCCTATGACATCTTCCCATGGTGTCTACAAAAGTCCAGGTTTTAAGGGGATGGTATATTTTGATGATATAATTTGTGTCCATTTGTTACTGGCATAAGTGCAAAGCACTTGGCAGAACCATCATTCTTATACTACTGCTTAAACTAGCTTAAGCAATGTTTACACAGATATGAAGTAACAATCTAGCTGATAGATTTATTATCTGGAAAGTTGCGAGTGTGTGTGGACATGTTCCGTTGTGTCTGACTGCAACGCCATGGACTGTAGCCCCCCACGCTCCTCTGTCCATGGGATTCTTCAGGCAAGATTACTGGGGTGGGTTGTCACTACCTACTTCTGAGGATCTTCCTGGCCCAGGGATCGAACCCGTGTCTCTTGAGTCTCCTGCATTGGCAGGTGGATTCTTAACCAGCTGTACCACCTGAGAAGCCCATATAGAGAGTTGCTATGTATTAAGGAGAGTGCCATTAGTAGCTATTAAAAAAAAATATTATCTTGCATCTGTCTAGTGCCATTTTCTTTTAAAAATGTTTCTACACATATAATTTCATTATTTTCTCATCTTTGAAGCAGAGAGGGTGCTATTTACATTATTTACTGCATAATATGAATAATAGGGCAGAGATTAGGCAGAATTCTCCAAGTTCAGTTCAGTTCATTTCAGTTCAGTCACTCAGTCACGTCCATCTCTTTGCGACCCCATGAATTGCAACACGCCAGGCCTCCCTGTCCATCACCAACTCCCGGAGTTGACTTAGACTCACGTCCATCGAGTCAGTGATGCCGCCCATCCATCTCATCCTCTGTCGTCCCCTTCTCCTCCTGCCCCCAAATCCCTCCCAGCATCAGAGTCTTTTCCAATGAGTCAACTCTTTGCATGAGGTGGCCAAAGTACTGGAGTTTCAGCTTTAGCATCAGTCCTTCCAAAGAACAGCCAGGGCTGATCTCCTTTAGAATGGACTGGTTGGATCTCCTTGCAGTCCAAGGGACTCTCAAGAGACTTCTCCAACACCACAGTTCAAAAGCATCAATTCTTTGGTGCTCAGCTTTCTTCACAGTCCAATCTCACATCTGTACATGACCACTGGAAAAACCATAGCCTTGAGTAGATGGACCTTTGTTGGCAAAGTAATGTCTCTGCTTTTGAATATGCTATTTAGGTTGGTCATAACTTTCCTTCCAAGGAGTAAGCATCTTTTAATTTCATGGCTGCAGTCACCATCTGCAGTGATTTTGGAGCCCCCAAAAATAAAGTCTGACACTGTTTCCACTGTTTCCCCATCTATTTCCCATGAAGTGATGGG
>NW_011494894.1:3378880-3407910 GCF_000754665.1 Bison bison bison
GTGATGGGACCAGATGCCATGATCTTCGTTTTCTGAATGTTGAGCTTTAAGCAAACTTTTTCACTCTCCTCTTTCACTTTCATCAAGAGGTTTTTTAGTTTCTCTTCACTTTCTGCTATAAGGGTGGTGTCATCTGCATATCTGATGTTACTGATATTTCTCCCGGCAATCTTGATTCCAGCTTGTGCTTCTTCCAGCCCAGCGTTTCTCATGATGTACTCTGCATAGAAGTTAAATAAGCAGGGTGACAATATACAGCCTTGACGTACTCCTTTTCCTATTTGGAACCAGTCTGTTGTTCCATGTCCAGTTCTAACTGTTGCTTCCTGACCTGCATATATGTTTCTCAAGAGGCAGATCAGGTGGTCTGGTATTCCCATCTCTTTCAGAATTTTCCCCAGTTTATTGTGATTCACACCGTCAAAGGCTTTGGCATAGTCAATAAAGCAGAAATAGATGTTTTTCTGGAACTCTCTTGCTTTTTTGATGATCCAGCGGATGTTGGCAATTTGATCTCTGGTTCCTCTGCCTTTTCTAAAACCAACTTGAACATCTGGAAGTTCATGGTTCACGTACTGCTGAACCCTGGCTTGGAGAATTTTGAGCATTACTTTACTAGCGTTTGAGATGAGTGCAGTTGTGCAGTAGTTTGAGCATTCTTTGGCATTGCCTTTCTTTGAGACTGGAATGGAAACTGACCTTTTCCAGTCCTGTGGCCACTGCTGAGTTTTCCAAATTTGCTGGAATTTTGAGTGCAACACTTTCAGAGCATCATCTTTCAGGATTTGAAATAGCTCAACTAGAATTCCATCACCTCCACTAGCTTTGTTCGTAGTGATGCTTTCTAAGGCCCACTTGACTTCACATTCCAGGATGTCTGGCTCTAGATCACACCATCATGATTATCTGGATCATGAAGATCTTTTTTGTGCAGTTCTTTTGTGTATTCTTGCCACCTCTTCTTAATATCTTCTGCTTCTGCTAGGTCCATACCATTTCTGTCCTTTATTGAGCTCATCTTTGCATGAAATGTCCCTTTGATATCTCTAATTTTCTTGAAGAGATCTCTAGTCTTTCCCATTCTGTTGTTTTCCTCTATTTCTTTGCATTGATCGCTGAGGAAGGCTTTCTTATCTCTTCTTGCTATTCTTTGGAACTCTGCATTCAGATGCTTATATCTTTCCTTTTCTCCTTTGCTTTTCACTTCTCTTCTTTTCGCAGCTATTTGTAAGGCCTCCCCAGACAGCCATTTTGCTTTTTTTCATTTCTTTTCCATGGGGATGGTCTTGATCCCTGTCTCCTGTACAATGTCATGAACTTCCAATCCATAGTTCATCAGGCACTCTATCTATCAGACCTAGTCCCTTTAATCTATTTCTCACTTCCACTGTATAATCATAAGGGATTTGAATTAGGTTGTACCTGAATAGTCTAGTGGTTTTCCACACTTTTTTCAATTTAAGTCTGAATTTGGCAATAAGGAGTTCATGAATTGTCTAAGGAGGAGATTAAATATGAAATAAGATTTTTCACCTAGTATAATTTATCTAATGGTTTTATGACTATCTCTGATTTTTATCTAGAAGTATGAGACTCATTTGCTTATCTCATACCTTAAAAGGACCCTTAAACTTGAGCAGTAATTAAAATTTACCTTGTTTTGTGCCTTCTATGAAGACCCAACCAATCAGGCCCACAAAAAGAGATCCTACAACTAGGTTCAACCCTAGTTAGGCATGCAGAAAACCTGTGTTGATGGAATTCTCTGTATCCTCTACTATCAGTATATCCTAGACACTTCTAGAGAGTAAAGTGGCTGAGACATGCTCTTTGTTTTACAAAGGAGTCAAGGCCACAGTCGACACTCTTGGCCATCTTCCTTATCTAAAATGACACGGATCTGGACAATTTATATATCTTATAGTTTTCCATTTATATGCTATATAAACAAAAAAGCATGTATATATGTATATATATGCATATATACAAAGGTCCAAAGGTTGATAAACTACATCCTATAGGCATAGATACAGAGATTCAGGGTATGGTTATATCTGTTGATTTGTGTCTAATAACCAGAAGTCTTTCTTGGTGTGACTGAAGGTTTTAGCCAGCAAGAACCACAATTTACAGATACATGAGAAAACCAGAAAACTATAGAGCAGCAAGGTCCATATGTCTTACACAAGTTATCCACTAGGTGATTTTGAAATGAAATGCATTGATTTTTTCTTAGCAGCAACCCTTTTTGTACAATATTGTGTTAGCTCAGTTCTTAATTTTCTTTTCATTTAAAAGCTTATTGCCACATGTTCTGTATAATACTTCTGGTTGATGACATTTTATGAAAAATGTTGCCTTGAAGAGGAAACTTTGGAACTGAGGGCTTAGGCACATTTTGAATTGAATAGATTGAAACTTCGAGAAAACCTTGATCTGCAAGAAAATGGCTCAGAGAGCAGTATCCTTATTACTCCTTTCTCCTGTGAGGAAAACAGCCTCTAAGATTAAACTTGGTGCAGCAGAGCTAATGGAGGTGCAATTACAGGTCGTTAAATAGCATGATGCCAAAGTGTTTTGTTTCCATTATACTGTTTTTGTTCTTTTGAAACCCAAGGTGACAGGTCAAGCTGAATTAACAGTCATGTATAAAAGCAGACAGTAAACTTTTCACACTTTTAAGAGTTCTGAGTAGTGCAATCCTGGGAAAGTTCTTGCTTCTCTTTCTTTATGCTTTGAAGTTTTGTTTTGTTTTGTTTTTGAGAATGGTACAAGATTCTTTAGGTCTTCCCTGGTAGCTCAGATGGTAAAGAATCTGCTTGCAATTCAAGAGATCCAGATTCAATCCCTGGGTCAGGAAAATCCCCTGGAGAAGGGAATGGCTACCCACTCCGGTATTCTTGCCTAGAGAATCCCATGGACAGAGGAGCCTGGTTGGCTACAGTTCATGGGGTCGCAGAGTGAGACATGATTGAGCAACTTACATTTCACGTCACAGGATTCTCACCTGTACATTGAAGATAGTCTGCTCACACACAAAAAAACAGATTTTTATATTGTTTATATGTCTTAGACTACTAAACAATGTATGTAATATAAAATTAATATTTCTGTGCATATATCTGTGAGTTTTAACAAATGTGTAGAGTCTTGTAACCATTACCACAATCAAGATAAAGAATAGTTCCTTCATCGCCAAAATATTCCCTCATGCTGCCAGTTTGTAGTAAAAACCTCCCCATCCCCAACTCCTGGGAACGCTTATCTGTTTTAGTCTCTATAGTTTTGCCTTTTCCAGAAAGTCGTACAAGTGAAATAATACAGTTTGCAACCTTTTGAGTCTGGTGTCTTTCACTTAGCAGAATGCAATCGTGATTCATCTGTGTCTCTCAATGGTTGTTTCTTCTTACTGCCTAGCAGTATTTTATTGTACCAGAGTTTGTTGGTTTATTCACCAGTGTAGAACACTCAGACTATTTCTAGGTTTTAGGGATTATAAACAATGCTGCTGTAAACATGATGCGCTGTCAACACAGGGCTTTGTGTGAATGTGTTTTAGTTTTTCCAGGATAAATGAATTCCTAGGAATGAGGTTGCAGCTAATATGGTCAATGTGCATTTAAGTTTATAAGAAACTGCCAAATTGTTTTCCAAACCGACTTTACCAATTTGCATTCCCACCAAGATGTAAGAGTTCTGGTTTCTCTGCCTCCTTGTCAGCACTTGGCATCATTGGTCAGTTTTATTGTCTGTTTCGTTCTTTTTACTTCTTATCCTTTCTAAGAAGTGCATAATGGCATCTCATTATGGCTTTAAGATGGTGAGCATTTTTTCATGTGCTGATTTGTGATCTGAATATCTTTTTTGGTGAAATGTCTGTTCAAAACTCTTGTCCATTTTTTTATTAGATATTTGTTCTCTGGTGATGAAAGTAAAATCCAATGATGCAAAGAACAGTATAGTATAGGAACCTGGAATGCAGGGCCATGAATCAAAGAAAATTGGATGTGGTAAAGCAGAAAATGGTAAGAATAAACATCAACATCCTAGGAATCAGTGAACTAAAATAGATGGGAATGGGTGAATTGAATTCAGATGACCATTATATCTACTATGGTGGACAAGAATCACACAGGAGAAATGGAGTAGCCCTCATAATCAACAAAAGAGTCCAAAATACAGTACTTGGGTGCAACCTCAAAAATAACACAATGATCTCGGTTCATTTCCAAGGCAAGCCATTCAACATCACAGTATGCTGAATCCAAGTCTATGCCTTTACCACCCATGCCGAAGAAGCTGAAATTGATCAGTTCTATGAAGATCTAGAAGACTTCCTAGAACTAACACCTAAAAAAAGATTTTCTATTCATCGTCAGGGACTGGAATGCAAAAGTAGGAAGTCCTGATATACCTGGAGTAACAGGCAAGTTTGACCTTGGAGAACAAAATGAAGCAGGGCGAAGGTTAACTGAATTCTGCCAAGAGAATGCACTAGTCATAGCAAATACCATTTCTCAACAACACAAGAGACAACTTTACATATGGACATCACCAAGTGGTCAATACCGAAATCGAATTGATTACATTCTTTGTAGCCAAAGATGGAGAGGCTGTATGCAGTCAGCAAAAACAAGACCTGGAGATGACTGTGACTCAGATCATCAGCTTTTCATAGCAAAATTCAGGCTTAAACTAAAGAAAATCAGGAAAAACAATATGCCAGCCAGGTATGATTTAAATCAAATCCCGTATGAATTCACAGTAGAGATAACAAACAGATTCAAGGGACGAGATCTAGTTAACAGTGTGCCTGAAGAACTGTAGACAGAGGTCCATAACATTGTACAGGAGGTGGGAGAAAAAGAAAAAGAAAAGCAAGAAAGCAAAGTGGCTATCTGAGGAGGCTTTACAAATAGCAGACTAAAGAAGAGAAGCAAAAAGCAAAAGAGAGAGGAAAGGTACATCCGATTAAATTCAGAGTTCCAAAAAATAGCTAGAAAAGACAAGAAGGTCTTCTTCAATGAACAATGCTTAATAATAGAAGGAAACAACAAAAGGGGAACGACTAGAGATCTCATCAGGAAAATTGGAAACATCAAGGGAGCATTCCACCCAAAGATGGGCACAATAAGGGATAAAAATGGTAGAGACCTAGTAGACACTGCAGAGATCAAGAAGAGATGGTAAGAATACATGGAAGAACTGTATTAAAAAGATCTTAGTGAACTGGATTACTACGATGGTGTGGTTAGTTACCCAGATCCAGACATTCTGGAGTGCGAAGTCAAGTTGGACTTAAGAAGCACTGCTGTTAATAAAGCTAGTGGATGCAATGAAATTCCAGCAGAACTTTTCACATCTCTAGCGGATGATGCCATCAAGGTTTTGCATTCATTATGTCAGCAAATCTGGAAGACACAGCAGTGGCCACAGGTCTGGAAAAGGTCAATCCTCATGCCAATTCCCAAGAAGGGTAGTATCAAAGAATGTGCTAACCATTGGACAGTTGTACTCATCTCCTGTGCTAGTAAGGTCATGCTTAAAATCTTGTGTGCTAGGCTTCAGCATTATGTGAACCAAGAACTTCCACTTGTCCAAACTGGGTTTAGAAAAGGAAGAGGAACTAGAGATCAAATTGCCAACATTCGTTCGATTATAGAGAAAGCAAAGGAATTTCAGAAAAACGTCTCTCAGTTTCATCGACTACATCTAACCCTAAATATTCACTGGAAGGACTGATGCTGAACCTGAAGCTCCAGTATTTTGGTCATCAAATGTGAACAGATGACTCACTGGAAAAGTCCCTGATGCTGGGAAAGATCGAGGGCAGAAAGAGAAGAGGGCATCAGAGGATGAGAAGGTTGGATGGCATCACTGATGCAATGAATATGAATTTGGGCAAACTCTGGGAGGTGGTGAGGAATAGGGAGGACTGAAGTGCTGCAGTTCATGGGGTCACAGAGTCAGACACGACTGGGTGACTGAACAACATTTGTTTTCTTACTGTTACTTTGAGAGTTCTTTAAACTATGGGTATAAATCCTTTGCTGGATTCATGATTTGAAGATATTTTCTGTAGTTTATTTTTCACTTTCTTAACCATCTTTTATAGAGAAGATGATTTTAGTTATGATGCAATATAATCAATCTATTATCTTCTTATGGATCAAGCTGCTGGTGTTATTCATAAGAATTCTTCACAACCCAAACTCATGAACATTCTCTCCTGCATTTTATCAGAAGATTTATAATTTTATGAATTATAAATTATAGGTCCATGATCCATATATAAACTAATTATTTAAATAGAATATGAAGTGTGGGTTGAGGCATATAATTTTGCATATGAATTTCCAATTGTTTCGGGCTTCCCAGCTAGCACTAGTGGTAAAGAACCTGCCTGCCAATGCAGGAAATATAAAAGACATGAGCTTGATCCCTGGGTGGGAAAGATCCCCTGGAGGAGGGCATGGCAACCCATCCCACTATTCTTGCCTGAAGAATCCCATGGACAGAAAAGCCTGGTGGGTTATAGTCCATAAAATCACAAAGAGTCTGATACAACTGAAGTGACTCAGCACACACACATCCAACTGTTTCAGCACCATTTGTGGAAAGGACTTATCTTTTATCCACAGAATTGCTTTTGCACTTGTATTAAAATTCAATTGACTATATTTTTGTAGGTCTATTTCTGGGCTCTCCATTTTGCCCGGTTGATTTATGTGTGTAAACTTGCACTAAAGCCATACTGTCTTAAGTAGATTCTTTACTGTCTGAACCACCAGGGAACCCCTAAGTATCTGATATTATAAAATGAGCTCTTTTATCCTTATTCCACCATTATCAATAACTGATTATAGTATGCTGCTGCTCCTGCTAAGTTGCTTCAGTCATGTCCGACTCTGTGTGACCCCATAGACGGCAGCCCACCAGGCTCCCCGGTCCCTGGGATTCTCCAGGCAAGAACACTGGAGTGGCTTGCCATTTCCTTGTCCAATGCATGAAAGTGAAAAGTGAAAGTGAAGTCGCTCAGTCGTGTCCGACTCTCAGCGACCCCATGGACTGCAGCCCACCAGGCTCCTCCGTCCATGGGATTTTCCAGGCAAGAGTACTGGAGTGGGGTGCCATTGCCTTCTCCCGATTATAGTATAGTTTTCTCCAATAAAACCCAGACTCCAAGCAATTTTGATAATAAAAAAGAAGCAAACACAAATATAGAGAATAAAGAAGAAACGAACACAGTGGGAAGAGAGAAATGGGGAGGAGCAATACAGGGGCAGGAGAGTAAGAGGTACCAACTGTTGGGTATAAAATAAGCTACAAGGATATACTGTAGAGCACAGGAAGTGGCAAATATCTTATAGTAACTCTAAATGGAGTATAACTTTAAAAAATTCCTAATCACTATATTATATACCTATAACATATAGCACATCAACTGTACTTTAATTTCAAGAAAAAGGAAAAAAATTAGGAGGCCCTTTTCTGTTTGATAGAGTAATAGCATTTTACTTTTAAAATCTTTTGAACAGATAAAACTACCTACTGTACAATGTGTTTTTTACCTTTTCTGAAGCAAAAAACAGACTTGAAAAGATAGGTTGCAATTAGAGGTGTTGTGTTTCGTATTATGTTCACACAAAGGAAAAACACCTACCTCTATGTGAAAAGGGTGTATTTCTCCCATTAAGAAACAGCATGAGCTGTGCTCAAATATGTCCAGTACAATAGCGTCTGGCTTCCCTGGTGGCTCAGTGGTAAAAAATCCGCCTGAAATGCAGGAGACACAAGTTTGATCCCTGGGTTGAAAAGATAAACCCAGGAAATGGCAACCCACTGCAGTACTCTTGCCTGGCAAATCCCATAGACAGAGGAGTCTGGCAGGTTACAGTCTATGGGGTCACAAGAGCTGGACAAGACACAGTGACCAAACAGCAACAGAGATAATGTCTGTTGTAAGCGGCTCGTGTTGTTAGTTGCCATATCTGTTCTCATTGGGCAGTGCTGATGAAGTCATTTTTTTTTTATTTGGCTGCACATCTTGGCAAGTTGGATCTTAGTTCCCTGATCAGGTATCACACCTGCTCCCCCTGAACTGGAATCATGGAGACTCAGTTACTGGACTGCCAGGGAAGTCCCCTGATGCATTAATGTTTGTTAAATATTAAAAACTCACTCCATTCATGAATATTAACATAATATTTAAAAATTTCCTTTGGAACATAGTTCATTTAATCATCTTCTGTATGGTTGGAATTAGAGATTGAGGATAGGCAACATTCAGACACACCACCTGCAATCCTTTTAGGGGGCAAGGAAGGAAGACTGTGAGAGAGACTTATTTTTTTATCTTTATTTTATTTTATTTTAATTACTCTACAATATTGTAGTGGTTTTGGCCATACATTGATATGAATCAGCCATGGGTGTACATGTGTCCCCCATCCTGGACCCCTCTCCCACCTCTCTCCCCATCCCATCCCTCAGGGTCATCCCAGTGCACCAGCCCTGAGCACCCTGTCTCATGCATCGAACCTGGACCGGCGATCCATTTCACATATGATAATATACATGTTTCAATGCTTTTCAGAGAGACTTATTTTAAAGATGTTTAAGGTCATCTCTTTTTGCATTGTCAGTTTTTCAGAACCCTTGGGTATGTTCCTTGGAGAATACTCCAGCTGGTCTGCCTCTGCTATGCTTTTCTCCCTTTCTTTGATTTGATATTATTGTTTTGCTTTTTAAAAAGAAAAAAAAAAATGTTAAGAGGATTTAGTTCGGGATTCATCACAGATCACTTGGTCAAAGTTCGTAGTATTAACTGTCTTTCCTCCCTTATTGAATGAGTGTGCATCTTTCATGGTTTGTGGCAATCCTTTGGTATCTCATTAGCTGTCCTTCAGCAGTGTGATGCTTTGGGTATTTTCAGTGGGGCATTCTTTGAGGATAGTTTTGTGCTGTGAACCCCATTAATACTGTTTGGGACCAATTTACTGGATAAGTGTATCAAGCTTGGAAATATTATTAATAGTCAAAGATAAAGTCTGATTATAAAGACTTTTAGACTACCTTTCTTGAATGTCTACCTTTCTTGAGTGACAGCAACTATTTTCTTGTGGGGCTTGTATACCATCTCAGAAGCCAACTTCAAAAGAGGGATTCCAAGAATATTTTCAGCATCAATACTTTAGATGTCAATGGTTTTCCAGTGTGATTGTTTCAAGATGGTAATCATTTGAATGTGGGAATTCTAGAAAGTTTCCTTTATACTTTATTCTTTGTTCCCATCATATGGGTGCGTGAGTGCTAATTCACTTCAGTCGTGTCAGACTCTTTGTGACGCTATGGACTGTAGCCTGCCAGGCTCCTCTGCCCATAGGAGTTCTCCAGGCATGAATCCTGGAGTGGGTTGCCATGTCCTTCTCCAGGGGATCTTCCCAAACCAGGGATCAAGCTCCCGTCTCTTATGTCTCCTGGATTAGCCGTGGGGTTCTTTACCACTAGTGCTGTCTGCAAAGCCCTCCGATCACATACACTCAGACAAATAATTAGGATTTAAAAACCTTTAACTAAAATGTCATACATAGGTTATCACCTCTTAATTTCATTTATAAGACTCCTGGTCTGCCTAACTCTAATAATCAAATCCATTTAGATAGTGAAGAGAAGATTTAATCATTTCAACAGCTTCAAATGATCCAATTTTTAAAAAATCACAGAATGTATGTTTTCATTGATAGATGATAGCTGGATATTGGATATTAAGAACATTTTTTAAACTTTATGGTAATTGTCATCTATGTTTGGACAGTGAGAAAATTATGCTTGAGGTAGTCATGTGAAGCGCTAATGATTTTCAACCTATAAATTTAAATGTTTAAGAAATACGATTTGATTTTCCTTTAAAGAGAACTTAACTTTTAGTTTACATTCCCTGTTTTACTTGAGAGAAATTTAATCTTGGGTTAATTTGGAGTTTCTTCCATTGTTTCAGGGTCTTTTCAGTCAATTCAGGATCTTCTCAAATCCTGGATTTGGCCGATTTCAGCGGTCTAAGTCCTTGGCATGGGTATTTTGTCATCTGTCTTGGTAGCACTGGCAAGATTGTGCCATATCTGGTTATTGAGTCCTCAAAAGTTGTATCTTCCTTGTCATAAACATCAGCATTCATCAAGTCTGTTTTGGCAATTTCTCAGCCCCTCTCAGGAGACACGGGAAATGTGTGGCCGTTCCCTTGTGCCACTCTGGGTCCACAGGGGCTCTCTCATGCCATGCCCATCCTTTTTTGGCTGGAAACCTTAATACCAGCCTTAGCTACTCAAATGCTACCCTGCCAAGCATGGCATAATGTATTTTAAGGAAATGTGCTGCTTACTGAAATCTGCGAGGTGAGTTTCAGGTCGCAGGCTCCTGTGGGATTCCCCAAACCCATCTAAGGAGTTGTATTCTCCCCGTGGCTGACTTGGTCTGGTGTCGGGGGAGGGTACAGGGCTCCTTCCCAAGGATTCAAGAGCATCTAATCTCACTTCCTCTCTCTGCTATTTGTCTCCTCTTCCCAGCCCAGATTATCTTCACATTTTCTGAAATAGAAAAAAATAAATAAATAAATAAACCTTGAATTTCATACATCATGATTTTCCCACCTTTAATGTTTGTTTTTTTTTTAACATTTTATTTTGTATTGGAGTATAGTCAATTAACAAGCAAAGTTGTGATAGTTTCAGGTCCATCCACCTTTAATGTTTATATAAAGACTTTGGTTTCTGAAATGCAGAAGTAGTGCTTTACTTTGTTCTTTCCTTCCTAGAGGCTGTAAATCTAGAATTGATTTAATCAATGGGAGTAAAATCACATGAGTAAAAAGAAATGACTAGGAATGAAGAGAGACCATCCAGTTATATAATATCCTAGGAAGAGTATGGTTGTGTATGCATGGCGTTCCTCAGCTTACAGAGTTTTAAACTGAAGGAAGTGACCCTAAAATGCAAGGCTTCCACTTTAATGGAGCTATTGCTACTGTGAAAGAGCTGTGGAAATCCCTTTCAACTGACCGATGTTAGCTTTTAGAAACTTTCTCTGAGGCTTCGTTTGCTTTTTGTAGTTGCATTTCTTCCTCCCCTCCCCCAACCCCCGGTACAGTTAAATTAGGAAAGAAATCTCTTCTTGGAAATACACAGGCCCTTTGGGCTCTAGCCAACTCTATTACAAAGACATCTTTCTGTGTACCTCTATTTAACAAAGAGAATTCCTGCTGTATTATCCAGCTGTGCATAACTGAACATGTCAGTTCAGTGACTCTCTAATGAATTCCTGTTAGTGTCTGCCCTCTGGCCGTAAGTATGTCACTTCGATGTTATTTTATGGTTTGAATTGGTTACATGGAAGCATTTTGAGAATGGAAAGACATGACAGTATTTTACTTTAAATAACTCCACAACAATCATAGTCAATAGTTGAGTGCTCTGGTTAGTGAACCTGGGCGTGTTGCAAGCAGAGTTAGCATCTAAGGATATGTATCACAGCTAAAGTCCACCCATCAGCAGGTGCCTTTTAGTGAGCACCAAATTCCTAAATTGGTTTTGACCCTGGTGTTGACTAATGATGGGAGGGGTGCAAAACAATTATACATCTATAGCATATAATTTTTAGTTTACAAGACACTCTTTCCCAGGTGAGAAAATTTGGATGAGAGATGCTCAAAGCTCGGTAAACCTATTGTAGTGACTATGCTTGACTCCAGATGCTGCTGCTGCTGCTGCTAAGTCGCTTCAGTCATGTCCGACTCTGTGCGACCCCAGGTAGCTGACCCTAAATTTTACATTATGTGCTGTTTTGTTTTGTCTCCCACCTCTACACCCTGCTGCTTTTGATGTCTTGTCATTAGGACACAGAAGAGAAGGGCCAAATCTGCATACCCAGCGCTGGGGATCCCCGCCCACCTCCCACCAGCGCAAGTATACCAACTATGGGCAGCAGCTGCTGCCAAGAAGCAGGCAGGCATGTGCCCCCACTTTGAGGATGGGGACATTTCTTTTGCTTCTGACAAAGTAGGGGTGGCATGAAGTTCCTGAGGCAGGTGTAGGGACCTGATGGGGTGAATGCTTCGGCCAAGCACAGCCTGCCCTGACACTCTATGGACTCATAAGCCACATGGACTAAGACAATCTCTGGATGGGGCCTGTATTTATTGAGGACTTCCAGGCTGGGGCCATGTCAGGTGCCCACACAGCATCTGTGTCATCTTCTCATGGTGTTTGGTTCACAGTGTTAAGAGGCTCAGTGTTGCAGGTCCACCTGCCCAGAGAATGTCCTGGCATTTGGCACTGTATAGACCTATGCACTCCTCTAGGTTTATCAACACTGCGTGCATGTGTGCTAAGTCGCTTCAGTCATGTCTAACTCTTTGCCACCCAATGGACTATAGCCCGCCAGGCTCCTCTGTCCATGGGATTCTCCAGGCAAGAATACTGGAGTGGGTTACCATGCCCTCCTCCAGGGGAATCTTCCCCACACAGGGATCAAACCTGTGTCTCCTGCACCTCCTGCACTGCAGGTGGATTCTTTACCTCTGAGCCACCAGGGAAGCCCCTTATCAACCCTGCTTTCATGAAAAAACGCTTTTGCTGGCCCGGGTTCCTGCAGCAATGTAGGTTTTGAAGATGGTTTGCAGTTTTTTGCTGAATTTTTTCTCACACTATTCTATGATTTCTCAAAATCTTACCTATACACTAAATATCACCTCCTTCATAAAGCTTTTCATGTCTGAAATTCCCACTGAACAAATGTTACTTAAATGTTAAAGAGCTCTAAATGAGAAAGAAAAAAAAAACCCTCAGTGATTCATGAATTGTTTTTGCTGTGTAGGAGACTATCTGACTGCTTATTAGACATGTATTAGTGATACAAAAGTCTTTATCATCATCCCCACCTACAAGAGCTAATAAATTAATAGCCCACAACCTAGCAGACTTCTGCAACTTTTTTTCTTGCTCAGACAAGCATACATATCTCTTGGAGTTTATCTTTTCACTGAAATAAAATTATATTATACACATGACATTGCAATTGTGTATTTAGCTTAACAATAAGCCCTGGACATAAACTGGTTACAAAGCAATGTCTAGTGGCCAAGGATTCGAGGTCACACTGCCTGAGTTCAAATACAAGCCCAGGAGCTAAATATTGTGTAACGTTGGGAAAGTTATTTAACCTGTTAGTTTTCTCATTTGGTAAATGAGCAGTAATAAGTCATTTGAACCTCCTGGGGTTGTTGTGATGGTTAAGTAAGTTAGTACATATAGAGTGCTTACAAGAGCACACTCAATGACTGTAGCTGTTATACATTGCCTGTGTGGGTCAGAAAATATGTATATACACACACAGATATAATTTTATGTAAATGAGATTATCAAAATGCTTTCATTTCAGTATAATATTTCCTTTTTGTTTCTCCTTTTAGTCTATTTCTTTTTCTTCCCATATTTGCCTGTTTTGCTCCTACCACTTGAAGTAATATCAACATTAGCAAGTATGCTGCTGCTGCTGCTGCTGCTAAGTCGCTTCAGTCGTGTCCGACTCTGTGTCCGACCCCATAGACCGCAGCCCACCAGGCTTCCCCGTCCCTGGGATTCTCCAGGCAAGAACACTGGAGTGGGTTGCCATTTCCTTCTCCAATGCATGCAAGTGAAAAGTGAAAGTGAAGTCGCTCAGTCGTGTCCGACTCTAGCGACCCCTTGGACTGCAGCCTACCAGGCTCCTCCATCCATGGGATTTTCTAGGCAAGAGTACTGGAGTGGGGTGCCATTGCCTTCTCCGTTAGCAAGTATAAACCCTCTTAACAGGACTTCCCTGTGGTCCAGTGGCTGAGAATCTGTCTTGCAATGCAAGGAACATTGGCTCAGTCCCTGGTCAGGGAAGGAAGATCCTACATGGCACAGAGCCACTAAGCCTTCTAGCTGCAGCTACTGAGCCTGTGCACCACAAGAGAGTCTGCGCCTCAAAACAGAAGATCCCGCGTGATGCAGTGAAGATCCTGCATGCTGCAACTAAGACCCAGCCAAATAAATAAAATTTAAAAAACCCTTAAGTACGGTCATCGTACATGAATTGTCTGTGAAGTCCCTGATGACTGTTGAACCAGATCTCACATGTATACTTATAATATACATATGTGCCCACAGATGCTCATGTGTGTATGTTTGTGTCATTGTTTGCTCTGCAAAAGTGAAACCATATTATATACACTTTTTTGGCATCTTACTTTTCTCATGCACTAACTGCTGTTGGGAACCCCTCAAGGTTAGCGTGAAAGTGAAGGTGCTCAGTCGTGTCCGACTCTTTGCTATCCCATGGACTGTAGCCTACCAGGCTCTTCCTTCCATGGAATTTTCCAGGCAAGAGTACTGGAGTGGGTTGCCATTTCCTTCTCCAGGGGATCTTCCCCACCCAGGGATCGAACCCAGGTCTCCTGCATTCCAGGCAGACACTTTATGTCGAAAGATTTGTGTTTTTAAGTTTAATAAATGCTGCCATACTGCTTTCTAAGGAAGCTGTGCCCATTTGCACTTCCACTAGCAGTGTAGAAAAGACTCATTTCCACATATCCCATGCACAATGTCACCATTATTTAAAATTTTTGCCAGTCTGCTAGGCATAAAGTAATAGTTTATTGTTAACTCTGTTTCAATTTCCCTATTAGTGAATTTCAAAATATGTTTATATGTATTTATTGGCCATTTGGATTTGCTCATCTATGAATTGCCTATTTATATCTGTTGCTCATTTTCCTCTTAGGCTGTTGCCTGTTTCTTTTCAATTTTTAAAGCTCCCTTTATATAATTATAGCTTTTAAACCCTATCTGTCATCTACATCGCAAACATGTTTTCTAAGTCTGTTATTTGTTTACTGTTTTTATTGTCTTCTGCCATACCACAGTTCTTTGTTAACTTTTATGTATTCCCTAGAAGTCCTGATAACATATTTAAATAATATTTAACACTTTTAAATAATCTACCTTTTTAATATATGACATGAACTAGGATTGTTACTTTAATGTTTTCAGTATGGATACCCAGTTTGGGGAGACCCTTTGTTAAATACAGATTTTTTTCCTCTTGATTCTCTCTTCTACTTTCTCTTGGTTTGTTTTATCATTGTCATTCTAATTCTCAGGAAGTATACTAAGCTGAGTTATTTTAGTTCTTCTTTAATAGCAGAGACATTTAAGCTATGCATTTTCCTTTGGTTAAAATTTTCACTCTTATAGGTTTTTGCATTTTTCAAAATTGTGGTTTATTATATTTGGTAAAGTTCAGAGATTGTAAGTGTACAGTTCTCAGAGTTTTGATAAATGCATTCAGCATGTGACTATTAAGATGTTCAGTCGGCTTCTGGACAGGACGGTTTTGAACTGTGCAGGCCCACTTTCACACATTTTCCGTAAGTATACAGCAAGCCCTCCGTATCTGTGCTTGTGGAATCCAGGGATACAGAGGGCTGAGTATGTTACTTGAGCATCTGTGGATTTTGTATGGTTTTAGAGTATTTCCATTAACCTAGAAAGCTCACTCGTGTCCTTGTCTGGTAAATTCCTTACAACACCTAGGCAACCAGTGCTCTGATTTCTGTCACTATAGACTAATCTTCCTGTTGTGGGACTTCATATAAACTGAATAATTTAATGATTCTTTTAAAATTCTGATTTATTCCATTTAGAATAATATTTCAAATTCATTCATATTTTTACATATACCATTATTCAATACTTTTCATTGCTTAGTAGCAATTAATATGTGGATAGAGCAGAATCTGTTTATACTCTCCACTGCTGATAGATATTTGTGTTGTTTCCATCTACCTTACTAGTGAGAATAAAGCTGCTATGAATATCGTATATTTCTTTTTCTGGTCTGTTTAACTATTTCTCTTGATTAAATACTAATGAACTTTGTAAGTAACTTCCCGTTTCTGAAGGGGTTTTTATCATTTTACATCATCACCAGAGTGTGTAAAAGTTCTGGTTGTTTCACATGCTTGCAATATTTTCTGCTGTCAGTTTCTGTAATTCGAGTCTTTCTAGTATTTGTGAAATGATATCTCAGTGTGGTTTTAATTTGCAGTTCCTTGCAAACTAATAATGTTAAAAAAATTAAACACTTCACATTTGCTCTATTCTGTCTCTTCTTTTGAGAAGTAGCTTTTGGAATTTTGGGCCAATCTGGGGAGAGCTGTTTGTATTTTTTAAGTTTTAATTTAATGAATAGCAAGGAGAGATAAGAAAACCTTCCTCAGTGATCAATGTAAAGAAACAGACAAAAACAATAGAATGGGATAGACTAGATATCTCTTTAAGAAAATTAGATATACCAAGGGAATATTTCATGCAAAGATGGGCTCAATAAAGGACAGAAATGGTATGGACCAAACAGAAATAGAAGATATTAAGAAGAGGTGGCAAGGATACACAGAAGAACTGTACAAAAAAGATCTTCACAACAAAGATAATCACGATGGTGTGATCACTCACTTAGAGACAGACATCCTGTATTGCGAAGTCAAGTGGGCCTTAGGAAGCATCACTACAAACAAAACTAGTGGAGGTGATGGAATTCCAGTTGAGTTATTTCAAATCCTGAAAGATGATGCTGTGAAAGTGCTGCACTCAATATGCCAGCAAATTTGGAAAACTCAGCAGTGGCCACAGGACTGGAAAAGGTCAGTTTTCATTCCAATCCCAAAGAAAGGCAATGCCAAAGAATGCTCAAACTACCACACAGTTGCACTCATCTTACACACTAGCAAAGTAATGTTTGAAATTCTCCAAGCCAGGCTTCCAGATTCAAACTGAATTTAGAAAAGGCAGAGGAACCAGAAATCAAATTGTCAACATCCGCTTGATCATCAAAAAAGCAGGAGAGTTCCAGAAAAACATCTACTTCTGCTTTATTGACTAACCAAAGCCTTTGACTGTGTGGATCACAAGAAACTATGGAAAATTCTTCAAGAGATGGAAATGCCAGACCACCTGACTTGCCTCCTAAGAAATCTTTATACAGGTAAAAAGCAACATTTAGGACTGTACATGGAACAACAGACTGGTTCCAAATTGGGAAAGGAGTACCTCAAAGCTGTATATTGTCACCCTGCTTATTTAACTTCTATGCAGAGTACATCATGAGAAATGCTGGACTGGATGAAGCACAAGAGAAATCAAGATTGCTGGGAGAAATATCAATAACCTCTGATATGTAGATGATACCATATTTATGGCAGAAAGCAAAGAAGAACTAAAGAGCCTCTTGATGAAAGTGAAAGAGCAGAGTGAAAAAGTTGGCTTAAAATTCAACATTCAGAAAACTAAGATCATGGCATCCAGTCCCATCACTTACAGCAAATAGATGGAGAAACAGTGGAAACTGTGAGACTTTTATGTTTTCGGCTCCAAAATCACTGTAGATGGTGACTGCAGCCTTGAAATTAAAAGATGCATGCTCCTTAGAAGAAAAGTTATGACCAACCTAGACAGTATGTTAAGAAGCAGAGACATCACTTTGCCAACAAAGGTCGGTTTACTCAAAGCTATAGTTTTCCCCATAGTCATGTATGGATGTGAGAGTTGGATTAAAAGAAAGGTGAATGCAGAAGAATTGATGCTTTTGAACTGTGGTGTTGGAGAAGACTCTTGAGAGTCACTTGGACAGCAAGGAGCTCCAACCAGTCCATCCTAAAGGAAATCAGTCCTGAATACACATTGGAAGGACTGATGCTGCAGCTGAAATTCCAATACTTTGGCCACCTGATGCGAAGAACTGACTCATTTAAAAAGACCCTGATGCTTGGAAGATTGAAGACAGGAGGAGAGGGAATGATAGAGGATGAGATGGTTGGATGGCACCACAAATGTGATAGACATGAGTTTTAGTAGGCTCTGGGAGTTGGTGATGGTCAGGGAAGCCTGGAGTGCTGCAGTCCATAGGGTCGCAAAGAGTCGTACATGACTGAATGACTGAATTGAACTGAACTGAAGTCTTAATTTAGAATAATTTTTGATTTATATAAAAGTTACAAAGATGCCATTGAGTTCCCCCTATGAAGATGAATCCTTCTCCAGCTTGCCTTAATGTTCAGTTCAGTTCTGTTGCTCCATCACACTGTTTGTGACCCTATGGACTACAGCATGCTAGGCTTCCCTGACCATCACCAACTTCTGGAGCCTATTAAAACTCACGTCCATTGCGTCAGTGATGCCATGCAGCCATCTCATCCTCTGTCGTCCCCTTCTCATCCCGGCTTCAGTCTTTCCCAGCATCAGGGTCTTTTCAAATGAGTCAGTTCTTTGCATCAGGTGGCCAAAGTATTGGAGTTTCAGCTTCAGCATCAGTGTTTCCAATGAATGTTCAGGACTGATTTCCTTTAGGATGGACTGGTTGGATCTCTTTGCAGTCCAAGGGACTCTCAAGAGTCTTCTCCAACACCACAGTTCAAAAGCATTAATTCTTCTGCGTACAGCTTTCTTTATAGTCCAACTCTCACATCCATCCATGACTACTGGAAAAACTATAGCTTTGAATAGATGGATCTTTGTTGGCTAAGTAATGTCTCCACTTTTTAATATACTGTCTAGGTTTTTCATAGCTTTTCTTCTAAGGAGCAAGTGTGTTTTAATTTCATGGCTGCAGTCACCATCTGCAGTGATTTTGGAGCCCCCCAAAAGTAAAGTCTGTCACTGTCTCCATTGTTTCCCCATCTATTTGCCATGAAGTGAGGGAACCAGATGCCATGATCTTGGTTTTCTGCATGTTCGGTTTTAAGCCAACTTTTTCACTCTCCTCTTTCACTTTCATCAAGAGGCTCTTTAGCTCTTCTTCACTTTCTGCCATAAGGGTGGTGGCAGAATCCTTACTCTAGCTTGTGCTTCATCAAGCCTGGCATTTCGCATGACGTACTCTACATATAAGTTAAAGAAGCAGGTTGACAATATACATCCTTGATGTCCTCCTTTTCCTATTTGGAACCAGTCTGTTGTTCCATGTCCAGTTCTAACTATTGCTTCTTGACATGCATACTGATTTCTCAGGAGGCAGGTCAGGTGGTCTGGCATTCCCATCTCTTTCAGAATTTTCCAGAGATTGTTGTGGTCCACACAGTCAAAGGCTTTGGCATAGTCGATAAAGCAAAAGTAGATATTTTTCTGGAACTCTCTTGCTTTTTCAATGGTCAAGCGGATGTTGGCAATTTGAAATCTGGCTCCTCTGCCTTTTCTAAGTCCAGCTTGAACATCTGGAAGTTCATGGTTTCACATACTGTTGAAGCCTTGCTTGGAGAATTTTGAGCATTACTTTGCTAGTGTGTAAGATGAGTGCAACTGTGTGGCAATTTGAACATTCTTTGGCATTGCCTTTCTTTGGGATTGGAATGAAAACTGACCTTTTCCAGTCCTGTGGTCACTGCTGAGTTTTCCAAATTTGCTGGCATATTGAGTGCAGCACTTTCACAACATCATCTTTTAGGATTTGAAATAACTCAACTGGAATTCCATCACCTCCACTATCTTTGTTCATAGTGATGCTTCCTAAGGCCCACTTGACTTCACATTCCAGAATGTCTGGCTCTAGGTAAGTGATCATACCATTGTGGTTATCTGGGTCTTGAAGATCTTTTTTGTATAGTTCTTCTGTGTATTCTTGCCATTTCTTCTTAATATCTTGTGTCTGTTTGACTCATACCATCTCTGTCTCTTATTTTGCTCATCTTTGCATGAAATGTTCCCTTGGTATCTCTGATTTTCTTGAAGAGATCTCTAGTCTTTCCCATTCTGTTGTTTTCCTCTATTTCTTTGCATTGATCACTGAGGAAGACTTTTTAACTTCTCCTTGCTATTCTTTGGAACTCTGCATTCAAATAGGTATATCTTTCCTTTTCTCCTTTGCCTTTTGCCTTTCTTCTTTTCTCAGTGATTTGAGGCCCTCATCAGACAACCATTTTTCCTTTTGGCATTTCTTTTTCTTGGGGATAGTCTTGATTACTGCCTCCTGTACAATGTCATGAACCTCCATCCATAGTTCTTCAGGCACTTTGTCTATCAAATTTAATCCCTTGAATCTGTCACTTCCAATGTATAATCTTAAGGGATTTGATTTAGGTCATACCTGTATGGTCTAGTAGTTTTCCCTACTTTCCTCAATTTAAGTCTGAATTTGGCAATAAGGAGTTCATGATCTGAGCCACAGTCAGGTCCTGGTCTTGTTTTTGCTGACTGTGTAGAGCTTCTCCATCTTTGGCTGCAAGATATAATCAGTCTGATTTCAGTATTGACCATCTGGTGATGTCCATGTGTAGAGTCTTCTCTTGTGTTGTTGGTAGAGGGTGTTTGCTATGACCAGTGCATTCTCTTACCAAACTCTGTTAGCCTTTGACTTGCTTCATTTTGTACTTCAAGGCCAAATTTCCCTGTTACTCCAGGTAGCTTTTGACTTCCTACTTTTGCATTCCAGTCCCCTATAATAAAATGTACATTTTTGGGGGGGTGGTGTTAGTTCTAGAAGATCTTGTAGGTCTTCAGAGAAATATTCAACTTCAGCTTCTTCAGCATTACTTGTTGGGGCATAGACTTGGATTACTGTGATATTGAATGGTTTGCCTTGGAAACAAATAGAGATTATTTTGTCGTTTTTGAGATTGCATCCAAGAACAGCATTTCGGACTCTTTTATTGACTATGATGGCTACTTATTTCTTCTAAGGGATTCTTGCCAAAGTAGTAGACATAATGATCATCTGAGTTAAAATCACCCATTCCAGTCCATTTTAGTTCACTGGAATTTTGTTCATTCCAGTCATTTTAGATTCCTAAAATGTCGATCTTCACTACATAACCAGGTTAACTAGAATGTTAACATTGGTGCAGTGCTTTAACTACACTGCAGACTTTACTCAAATTCATCTGTTGCTGCAATTAGTGAACCTATATTCATATATTATTATTCATTGAAATCTGTATATTATTCAAATTTCTCTAGTTTTGACTCTCTGTGTTCTGTTCCAGGACTAAGTCCGGAACACCACATTGCACTGAGCTGTCATGTCTCTTCAATGTCCTTCAATATGTGACCACTACTCAATCATGTTGCTTCTGTTTTTATTTTTCACGACCTTGATAGCTAGAAAAGTTCTGCTGGGCAAGTATTTTGTAGGATGTTCCTAAGTTTGAGCTCGTCTGGTATTTGCTCATGATTGGACTATAGTTACGGGTTTTTGGAAGGATATCACAAAATGAAGCTCCCTTCTAATCACCTCATGTCTGATTACACACGATCTCAACATGGCTTTCTGATGATGTTATCCTTGATCCCTTGGGTAAGTTAGTGTGTTAAGTTTCCACTATAAATTTACTATTTTATTTTTCCAAACTCAGTCTTTCTGACTCCATTCACTAAGTCCATCTCACACTCAAGGGGAGGGAAATTATCACCTCCTGGAAGAAGTATCTATATATATTATTTGAACTTTTCTGTAAGAAAGATTTGTTCCTTCTCCACTATTTATTATTGACTTATTTATTTATATCTATGGATTTGTATATATTTTTTTTTTATATTATAATCTAATACAATTACTATTTTAGTTCACATTATTCCAGCTTTGGCCACTGAGAACTCTTTTGACTCCTACATCTTTTGGATATTCAACATTCTCTTTCTTCTTCTTTTTCTCCTTGTTACTATTTTTCTTCTTGCACTTTCTTATTTTCTAGCATGAGGTGCTCCAGGCTCATCTTGTATTTTCCCTGAATGAGCCTTAAATTCAGCCTTGTGAAAAACAAGGAGCCCTGGGTCCTTTTATTGGACAAAGATATTAGAAAGCAAGATCTACACAAATATGCATCCATATATTTATATTTATTTATATGTATATAGCTTAAAATATACATGAATTTATGTTGACATTGATGATTCTGATCCAGCATCACAAAGTTTATTCTAATTAACCTACCCCAACTCCTACCACTTGCTCATTTGTAATTTCTTCCACAGACAGTGAGAAAGCTGGATCCTGTTAGCACAATTTGTTTACTTATTGTTCACCTCTACTCATTGGAAAAGACTCTGATGCTGGGAGGGACTGGGGGCAGGAGGAAAAGGGGATGACAGAGAATGAGATGGCTGGATGGCATCACCAACTTGATGGACGTGAGTTTGGGTGAACTCTGAGAGTTGGTGATGGACGGGGAGGCCTGGCGTGCTGCGATTCATGGGGTCACAAAGAGTTGGACACGACTGAGCGACTGAACTGAACTGAACTGAACATACGTGCAGTTTCAGAATTTCTAAACTAGACCCCTGTGAGAAAAAAATTTGCCAACTAGAGTTAGTATTTGCTTACAAATCGTTTTGGTTTTTACTTACACTGTCTAGTAAACACACAGTTTTCCAAAGTTATTTAGGTTAACAACTTTTTTCCATACCCACTTTACTGATGTTATGTCATACATATTTAATACAGTCAGACTCATTTATCACAGTCTGCATTCCATCCTGTCACCACCTGACATCTGGTTGAGTTTTTAATATTTGCATATGGTGAAGTCACTTTGTATCGTACAGTTCAGTGGGGATTTGACAGATGTCTAAGGTCATGTATCCATCATCCCAGTACTATACAGAACAGTTTCATCACCCTAAAATTCCGTTATGTAGCTTTACTGTCAATTTCTTCTTAATTTCCCAACTCCTAGAAACCATTATCTGTCTTCCATTTCTATAGTTTTGCTTTTTTCCCGGCATATAATTGAAAGTTTATATATGTAGACTTTTGGTCTGGCTTCTTTTCCTCAGCAAAATACACTTAAGTTTCACCCATATTATTGTTTGAGTAACTTGAGTAGTAACGCATTGCGTAGATATACCACAGTTTGTTTCCATTCACCTGTTGGAAGGTATCTTGCTTGTTTCTAGTTTTTGACCATAATGAATAAAGCTACTATTGACATTGGTGTACAGGTTTTTGTCAGAACCTAAATGTTCAGTTCATTTGTATAAATTCTTGGGAGTTGAATTTCTGGTTTCTTTGGTAAGTATATGTTTACCTTTACAAGAAAATGTCAAATTACTTTTTAAAGCAACTGTGCATTCTGCTTCCCGGAGCAGTGAATCATAGTTTCCATGCTCTACCTCCTCTTCATCATTTGGTGTTGTCAGATTTGTGATTGGTTTACAGAATTCTTTATGTATTCTGGACACTGGTCCTTTGTGAGATACATGCATAACAGATATTTTTTCCTAGTTCAGTTTTCATCCCTTCATTTTCTTAACAATGCCTTTTGATAAAAATTTTTAAATTTTCATGAATTCCAATTTATTAATTTTTTGTGGTTAGTGCTTTCTGTGAACTATGTAAGCAATCTTAGGCTATTTCAGGTTTGTGAATACTCTATGCTTGTTCTAAAATTTTATAATTTTAATTTTCATGTTTAATCTGTAATCTAAAATTAATTTTTGTGTATGATAAGCATGACTATAAGGTCCATTTGTTTTCCATATGGATATTCAGTTGTTCCAGCATCATTTGTTGAAACAATATTCAAATACTTAGGTTTATTGAAAACCAGATTGTGTATACAAATATTGGTCTATATATAGCCTTTCTATTCTGTTCCAGTGATCTATTTTCCTATATTACATCAATATCACACTGTCTTAATAAAAAATAACTTTATACAAAATTTTAAAACATTAGTGTAAGTCTTCCAACTTGGTGTTTCCTTTTCATATTGCTTTAACTATTTTGTATTTTCAATTTTTTGAATTGGTTTGTTAATTTCTTCAAAATACCTACTAAGGTTTGAATTGATTTGTCTTTGAGCTATAGATTATCTGAGGGAGAATTTGCATGTTTGCAAGACTGAATCCTCAAACATACTATCACACTTCATTTACTTAAATTGTCTTTAATAATTTTTTTCAACAATACTTTATAGTATTTAGTTTACAGACCTTGAGATTTTTCATTTAACTTATCCCTTAGTATTTCAGTATTTTTTAATGCTGTTGTATATGGTATCATTTCCTTGATTTCATTTTCCAGTTGTTTGTTACTAGTATGCAGGAGTTCAGTTGACTTTGTGTATTGATCTTATATTCTGCAGCCTTAATAAATTCACCACTTTGTTCTCATACTTGTTCCGTAGATGCTTCAAATTTACTAAATAGATAATCATATCATATCATCTGTGAATAGAGGTTATTTTACTTTTCCCTTTTCATCCATTATGTTTTTTATTTTTAATTTTTTTCCTTGCCTTGTTGCACAGGATAGAATACCAATTCAGTATTGAACAGAACTGATGGGAATGTGTATCCTTACTTTGTACCTGATCTTTGGAGGGCAAAGCACTCAGTGTTTCATTCTTAAATATGTTAACAACTATAGCATTTTGAGGTTTTTGGCAGACAACTTTTATCAGGTTGAGAAAGTTACCATTTATTCCCAAGTTGCTGAGAACTTTTTCAATTTTTTTTATCATGAATGGGTACAAAATTTTGTGAAATGATTTTTCTATATTTACTGCATAATCACATTTTAATTTTTTCTTTTAATATTTTAATGTAGTGTATTATGCTGACTGATTTTCAAATAGTAAGTCAATCTCATGTTCCTAAGATAAGCTCTAATTGATTGTGATGAATTGACTTTTTACGTATCTCTGGGTTTGACTTATTGGTATTGTTAAGGATTTCTAGGTCCAACTTCATATGGGATATTGGTTTGTAGTTTTATTTTCTTATAAAATCATTGTCATATTTTCATGAGTTTTACTTATTGACCTTGTGAAATGTTATAAAGTATTCCATTCTCCTCTATATTTGGAAAGATTTGTGTAAGACTGTATTATTTCTTCTTTAAATGTTTGGGTGAATTCATAGATGTTACCCAAGCCTAGAGTTTGCTTTTTGGTAAGGTTTTAAATTATGAATTTAACTATTTACAAGTTAATATTTAATATTTAGATATTAACATTATGATCATCTAAGTCTTTTTCTTAAGTCTGTTTTTATAATCTGTGTCATTCAGAGCATTTATCAATTTTATCTATGTTATCACATGTATTGGCATCATGTTTTTTAACACACCTTATTTCCTTTTAAGGTTTGTGGAATCTGTAATGATCTCTTTCATTTCTTATATTGGTCATTGTGTTTTATCTCTCTCTCTTTTTTTTTTTTTTTGAGAGATATTCACGGTGGTAGGAAGTAGTTATGTATGTTACAGCAACAAGTAGGTTGTCAATGTCTCTTTTGAGACATAAGAGTAAAGCTTCTAGCTGTTCATTCTCCTTGTTCTCCTAACCTCAGTGGTAGAGAAAACTTAGTCCACATGTTTATCTCTTCTGTAAATCTTAGAGACCAAAGAGACCCCACATCTCACTAAGGATATCATAGACCCACCCACCGATTCCAGGGTCTTCATCCATCCACTCTAAGTTGCTTCAGTTATGTCCAACTCTATGACCTATGGATCTCAGCCCAGCAAGCTCCTCTGTCCATGGGATTCCAAGCAAGAATACTGGAATAGCTTCACATTTCCTTCTCCATGGGATCTTTCGGATCCAGGGATCAACCCCACATCTCTTAGGTCTCCTGCATGGGCAGGTAGGTTGTTATCACTAGCACCACCAGGGAAACCCTTCCAGGGGCTTAACATCAAGCCTTCTCCTGGATCCACCTCACTTAGTTCCTTGATGTAGGGCCCATGAGTGATGTCCTTTGAGTCAGGCCTCAAATGGAACAGATTTATGACTCATTGACTCATGCTCTTTAATTATATTTTGCTTGCTGGTACCGACAGCTTCTGGTCCTTCAGGAGATGGTAGGGTAGCATAAGAGTTGAAAGTGAATGAAGTTGGTATATGTTAAGGTGTCCAAATTTCCATTTCAGGGTCCAAATTTTATTCCTTAAAGTTCGTAAACATTGTCTAGAAGACTATCTAAATATTCCCACAGCATTTCTAGTACTGTAGTCAAGCTCCAGAATCACTTCTTATTTTTAAGTCTGTATATTTCATTTTGTCCCCAAAGAATTTGCAAAGGGACACAGAAGCCAAATCAGTTAATTGTACTCTTGGAATAGGGAGCTCTTTTCCTTTTTTCCTCAGTAAATTTTAAAGAAATATTATTTATTTAAAAATTCTAATCAGGAGGCATCACGATCTGACATTTTCTTTCAATTTGACCCTTCCTCAACATTCCTGAAACCACTGAAAAATGCTGTGTTCCAAGCATTTCTGCTTGCTGAATGCCACTTCATTTGCTTCTATTTCTCTCCTTTCTCTCTTCGGTTATAAGGCCATTTACGTGAAAATGGCATCTTAAGATGGCTTATCAATATGTTATGATTATTTTCACCTGCAGCGAGGAATACTCTCACATCTTTTATTGTTGCCATGGAAGAAATTATGCTATCATATATGAGAATTTATATTTCAGTTAGGGTAGAAATTAGGTTGGACAGATAATGTTGGAAAAATGAAAACATGCCTGCTTTTTGTACCCAAAGAAAAACAAAGTATAAATTAGATAGTAATTAATTATTTCATTTTGAGACTATCTGTAAGAATGTAAAAATCAAATGTGGAGCTAAGTGTGTGCATTTTGCCCATACAATAAAGCTAAGGAGCGTCAATCTGTGTCTTGACTGCTCTTTAATCTTTGTCAATTGAATTGGGTCACACAAAAAAATCACTCTAACTTGAATATGTGTGCATGCTCAGTTGTATCCAACTCTTTGCCACCCCATGGACTGCAGCACAGCCGGCTCCTCTGTTCATGGGCTTTTCCTGGCAGGAATACTGGAATGGGTTGCCATTTCCTTCTCCAGAGGGTCTTTCTGACCCAGAGATTGAACTGGCATTTCCAGGGTCTCCTGCATTGCAGATGGATTCTTTCCCACTGCCACCTGGGAATCCCTCTAACTTGAACATACTTCTGTTTTAACAAGCTGCTGCTGCTGCTGCTGCTGCTGCGTCTCTTCAGTCGTGTCCGACTCTGTGCGACCCCATACACGGCAGCCCACCAGGCTCCCCCATCCCTGGGATTCTCCAGGCAAGAACACTGGAGTGGGTTGCCATTTCCTTCTCCAATGCATGAAAGTGAAAAGTGAAAGTGAAGTCACTCAGTCATGTCTGACTCTTAGCGACCCCGTGGACTGCACCCTACCAGGCTCCTCCATCCATGGAGGAGGGATTTTCCAGGCAAAAGTACTGGAGTAGGGTGCCATTGCCTTCTCCGTTAACAAGCTAGCCCATAACTTAGATCATGATTCTTCCAGCAAGACAGGGACAATTCCATCTGTTCATGAAACTTCTCACAAAATTAATCTTGAAAAATGAAGTGTGGTCATTCATCACAGAGGTCACTGAGTTATACAATAATTTTCTTAGTCTCTACTTTGGGAGAATCTTTTTCCTAGTTTCCCAATAAAACTCATCCATGCTTGTTATGTCTTCATTATCTTCCAAGTTATAAATATTGTCAGAGAAGGTAGTATTTGAATATTGAAGAGAAGTAACTTGAAGGTAAGCTATTTTGAAAATTGATAGAGACACAATTTAAATGGAAAGGTAAATTTTAAAATTTAACTTGAAGTTGAGGCATAGTAGGTAAAATATATGACTTCAAAATATTTCAAAAATTGTTGCCAGAAACCAAACACAATTGCGTCTAATGGACTATTTTGAAAGTTTTCTCTTTAATTTTATTTCTACAAATATTTTTCTTCTTTTAGGCTATGCATAGTTCAGTATTTGGATCCTTGCTATCACATATAATTTGCTTTCTAATAATTTTTTAATTTATCCTCTGAAGAACTCAATTACTCTGAACCTCCTGAGACTGGGGTGTTTGGGACAGAGGAGAAATGAATGAAGACTTTTTCTATCATTGTTTTCTTCTGGAAGAGCTGATTTTATGCAGCACATCACGATTAACACGGGACTGAGCAATCTGGCTGTGCCACTTTGCAGAACAGTATGGAATGTCATTCTTTGGACAGTTTTAGAAATGGGGAAGGATATGCATGGTGTAATTGAAGGAGCTCTGAGTTAATTGTTTAATATATTGTAGTTCCTGTGCTAACTACTTTATATCAGAGTATTATAGTGGTCACAGGCTTCTGAACCAGTCTGGTTTTGAATTTGAACTCCTCACTTACTGTTATAGGATGGTGGGCAACTTATTTAACCTATATCTGCCTTTTATTAGTTAGGAAAATAATACTCTGTCTACCTGTAAGACTTGTTGCAAGGCATGTAATTGAGGCTACATAATATTTGCAATTACCTTTAACATTTAAACCTATAAAGAAAGCACAGTTACTACTTTCATTTTACAGATGACAAAGCAGATGGTTAGACAGGCTCCATAGCTTGCCCTAAGTCATACTCCTAGTTCAATGGCAAGATCAGAATCTGAACCTAGGCCTATTTGCTTTTAAAGACATTATTCTTTATGATTATACCAGATGTGACTCTGCTTCTAAATAACTGTATGATACTGGGGAAGCTAGTTAACCCTTCAGAGCCTCCCTTATACAACTGTGTAGACAAATGAGAGCCCTGGGACTTAATATAAACAAAAAGACTGACCCACTTAGCGGAAGTCTCTTGTTTATGAAGTGAGGAAGTCTCTGTCGCTAGAAGTGAATTGACATCATGTGGTAGGAAGCTAGCTACTTGCTAGCTGTGAGGTTTTGGGCAAACAAACCAGTTTTCTCAAGTCTAATTGAGATTCAGTCATTATCAATTTTCAGTGCCTTCCAGTGTTACACCAGATGAGGATAATATTCTGCAGATGAGTCAACCTCTAAAGGCGGTTGCAGTGTCAGTTAAAATATTTGACACAAAACTGCTGATTGCATAGCATCTGTGCTCTGCATTCAAGAATGGACTATGTTCTCTGTGGACTGCTCTGCAATCCCTTTTGACTCAGAGCCAGCCAACCCAGAAAGGTCTGAACAAGGCAGGGACCTCTGAC